>NW_027259346.1:0-33831 GCF_045791955.1 Oncorhynchus clarkii lewisi
CCTCGCTTTGAAATAAGTAAGCAAGCTTAGTTTGTATTTCATCCAACAATCTGTGCTACAAATTATGGCTACAGTATATGCAATTTCTTCCGCTTTTTGAGATTGCCTTTCGCTTACGGCCACACCGGCCTGAGTACGCCTGATCTCGTCCGATCTCGGAAGCTAAGCAGGGTCGGGCCTGGTTAGTACTTGGATGGGAGACCGCCTGGGAATACCAGGTGCTGTAAGCTTTTTGTCACTGCCTTGTGGAATTTCAACTCTTTGTCCGTTTTTTCCCACAAGGCTGAAATATGTGCCCTCGCTTTGAAATAAGTAAGCAAGCTTAGTTTGTATTTCATCCAACAATCTGTGCTACAAATTATGGCTACAGTATATGCAATTTCTTCCGCTTTTTGAGATTGCCTTTCGCTTACGGCCACACCGGCCTGAGTACGCCTGATCTCGTCCGATCTCGGAAGCTAAGCAGGGTCGGGCCTGGTTAGTACTTGGATGGGAGACCGCCTGGGAATACCAGGTGCTGTAAGCTTTTTGTCACTGCCTTGTGGAATTTCAACTCTTTGTCCGTTTTTTCCCACAAGGCTGAAATATGTGCCCTCGCTTTGAAATAAGTAAGCAAGCTTAGTTTGTATTTCATCCAACAATCTGTGCTACAAATTATGGCTACAGTATATGCAATTTCTTCCACTTTTTGAGATTGCCTTTCGCTTACGGCCACACCGGCCTGAGTACGCCTGATCTCGTCCGATCTCGGAAGCTAAGCAGGGTCGGGCCTGGTTAGTACTTGGATGGGAGACCGCCTGGGAATACCAGGTGCTGTAAGCTTTTTGTCACTGCCTTGTGGAATTTCAACTCTTTGTCCGTTTTTTCCCACAAGGCTGAAATATGTGCCCTCGCTTTGAAATAAGTAAGCAAGCTTAGTTTGTATTTCATCCAACAATCTGTGCTACAAATTATGGCTACAGTATATGCAATTTCTTCCGCTTTTTGAGATTGCCTTTCGCTTACGGCCACACCGGCCTGAGTACGCCTGATCTCGTCCGATCTCGGAAGCTAAGCAGGGTCGGGCCTGGTTAGTACTTGGATGGGAGACCGCCTGGGAATACCAGGTGCTGTAAGCTTTTTGTCACTGCCTTGTGGAATTTCAACTCTTTGTCCGTTTTTTCCCACAAGGCTGAAATATGTGCCCTCGCTTTGAAATAAGTAAGCAAGCTTAGTTTGTATTTCATCCAACAATCTGTGCTACAAATTATGGCTACAGTATATGCAATTTCTTCCGCTTTTTGAGATTGCCTTTCGCTTACGGCCACACCGGCCTGAGTACGCCTGATCTCGTCCGATCTCGGAAGCTAAGCAGGGTCGGGCCTGGTTAGTACTTGGATGGGAGACCGCCTGGGAATACCAGGTGCTGTAAGCTTTTTGTCACTGCCTTGTGGAATTTCAACTCTTTGTCCGTTTTTTCCCACAAGGCTGAAATATGTGCCCTCGCTTTGAAATAAGTAAGCAAGGTTAGTTTGTATTTCATCCAACAATCTGTGCTACAAATTATGGCTACAGTATATGCAATTTCTTCCACTTTTTGAGATTGCCTTTCGCTTACGGCCACACCGGCCTGAGTACGCCTGATCTCGTCCGATCTCGGAAGCTAAGCAGGGTCGGGCCTGGTTAGTACTTGGATGGGAGACCGCCTGGGAATACCAGGTGCTGTAAGCTTTTTGTCACTGCCTTGTGGAATTTCAACTCTTTGTCCGTTTTTTCCCACAAGGCTGAAATATGTGCCCTCGCTTTGAAATAAGTAAGCAAGCTTAGTTTGTATTTCATCCAACAATCTGTGCTACAAATTATGGCTACAGTATATGCAATTTCTTCCAGCTTTTTGAGATTGCCTTTCGCTTACGGCCACACCGGCCTGAGTACGCCTGATCTCGTCCGATCTCGGAAGCTAAGCAGGGTCGGGCCTGGTTAGTACTTGGATGGGAGACCGCCTGGGAATACCAGGTGCTGTAAGCTTTTTGTCACTGCCTTGTGGAATTTCAACTCTTTGTCCGTTTTTTCCCACAAGGCTGAAATATGTGCCCTCGCTTTGAAATAAGTAAGCAAGGTTAGTTTGTATTTCATCCAACAATCTGTGCTACAAATTATGGCTACAGTATATGCAATTTCTTCCACTTTTTGAGATTGCCTTTCGCTTACGGCCACACCGGCCTGAGTACGCCTGATCTCGTCCGATCTCGGAAGCTAAGCAGGGTCGGGCCTGGTTAGTACTTGGATGGGAGACCGCCTGGGAATACCAGGTGCTGTAAGCTTTTTGTCACTGCCTTGTGGAATTTCAACTCTTTGTCCGTTTTTTCCCACAAGGCTGAAATATGTGCCCTCGCTTTGAAATAAGTAAGCAAGTTAGTTTGTATTTCATCCAACAATCTGTGCTACAAATTATGGCTACAGTATATGCAATTTCTTCCACTTTTTGAGATTGCCTTTCGCTTACGGCCACACCGGCCTGAGTACGCCTGATCTCGTCCGATCTCGGAAGCTAAGCAGGGTCGGGCCTGGTTAGTACTTGGATGGGAGACCGCCTGGGAATACCAGGTGCTGTAAGCTTTTTGTCACTGCCTTGTGGAATTTCAACTCTTTGTCCGTTTTTTCCCACAAGGCTGAAATATGTGCCCTCGCTTTGAAATAAGTAAGCAAGGTTAGTTTGTATTTCATCCAACAATCTGTGCTACAAATTATGGCTACAGTATATGCAATTTCTTCCACTTTTTGAGATTGCCTTTCGCTTACGGCCACACCGGCCTGAGTACGCCTGATCTCGTCCGATCTCGGAAGCTAAGCAGGGTCGGGCCTGGTTAGTACTTGGATGGGAGACCGCCTGGGAATACCAGGTGCTGTAAGCTTTTTGTCACTGCCTTGTGGAATTTCAACTCTTTGTCCGTTTTTTCCCACAAGGCTGAAATATGTGCCCTCGCTTTGAAATAAGTAAGCAAGGTTAGTTTGTATTTCATCCAACAATCTGTGCTACAAATTATGGCTACAGTATATGCAATTTCTTCCACTTTTTGAGATTGCCTTTCGCTTACGGCCACACCGGCCTGAGTACGCCTGATCTCGTCCGATCTCGGAAGCTAAGCAGGGTCGGGCCTGGTTAGTACTTGGATGGGAGACCGCCTGGGAATACCAGGTGCTGTAAGCTTTTTGTCACTGCCTTGTGGAATTTCAACTCTTTGTCCGTTTTTTCCCACAAGGCTGAAATATGTGCCCTCGCTTTGAAATAAGTAAGCAAGGTTAGTTTGTATTTCATCCAACAATCTGTGCTACAAATTATGGCTACAGTATATGCAATTTCTTCCACTTTTTGAGATTGCCTTTCGCTTACGGCCACACCGGCCTGAGTACGCCTGATCTCGTCCGATCTCGGAAGCTAAGCAGGGTCGGGCCTGGTTAGTACTTGGATGGGAGACCGCCTGGGAATACCAGGTGCTGTAAGCTTTTTGTCACTGCCTTGTGGAATTTCAACTCTTTGTCCGTTTTTTCCCACAAGGCTGAAATATGTGCCCTCGCTTTGAAATAAGTAAGCAAGGTTAGTTTGTATTTCATCCAACAATCTGTGCTACAAATTATGGCTACAGTATATGCAATTTCTTCCACTTTTTGAGATTGCCTTTCGCTTACGGCCACACCGGCCTGAGTACGCCTGATCTCGTCCGATCTCGGAAGCTAAGCAGGGTCGGGCCTGGTTAGTACTTGGATGGGAGACCGCCTGGGAATACCAGGTGCTGTAAGCTTTTTGTCACTGCCTTGTGGAATTTCAACTCTTTGTCCGTTTTTTCCCACAAGGCTGAAATATGTGCCCTCGCTTTGAAATAAGTAAGCAAGGTTAGTTTGTATTTCATCCAACAATCTGTGCTACAAATTATGGCTACAGTATATGCAATTTCTTCCACTTTTTGAGATTGCCTTTCGCTTACGGCCACACCGGCCTGAGTACGCCTGATCTCGTCCGATCTCGGAAGCTAAGCAGGGTCGGGCCTGGTTAGTACTTGGATGGGAGACCGCCTGGGAATACCAGGTGCTGTAAGCTTTTTGTCACTGCCTTGTGGAATTTCAACTCTTTGTCCGTTTTTTCCCACAAGGCTGAAATATGTGCCCTCGCTTTGAAATAAGTAAGCAAGGTTAGTTTGTATTTCATCCAACAATCTGTGCTACAAATTATGGCTACAGTATATGCAATTTCTTCCACTTTTTGAGATTGCCTTTCGCTTACGGCCACACCGGCCTGAGTACGCCTGATCTCGTCCGATCTCGGAAGCTAAGCAGGGTCGGGCCTGGTTAGTACTTGGATGGGAGACCGCCTGGGAATACCAGGTGCTGTAAGCTTTTTGTCACTGCCTTGTGGAATTTCAACTCTTTGTCCGTTTTTTCCCACAAGGCTGAAATATGTGCCCTCGCTTTGAAATAAGTAAGCAAGGTTAGTTTGTATTTCATCCAACAATCTGTGCTACAAATTATGGCTACAGTATATGCAATTTCTTCCACTTTTTGAGATTGCCTTTCGCTTACGGCCACACCGGCCTGAGTACGCCTGATCTCGTCCGATCTCGGAAGCTAAGCAGGGTCGGGCCTGGTTAGTACTTGGATGGGAGACCGCCTGGGAATACCAGGTGCTGTAAGCTTTTTGTCACTGCCTTGTGGAATTTCAACTCTTTGTCCGTTTTTTCCCACAAGGCTGAAATATGTGCCCTCGCTTTGAAATAAGTAAGCAAGGTTAGTTTGTATTTCATCCAACAATCTGTGCTACAAATTATGGCTACAGTATATGCAATTTCTTCCACTTTTTGAGATTGCCTTTCGCTTACGGCCACACCGGCCTGAGTACGCCTGATCTCGTCCGATCTCGGAAGCTAAGCAGGGTCGGGCCTGGTTAGTACTTGGATGGGAGACCGCCTGGGAATACCAGGTGCTGTAAGCTTTTTGTCACTGCCTTGTGGAATTTCAACTCTTTGTCCGTTTTTTCCCACAAGGCTGAAATATGTGCCCTCGCTTTGAAATAAGTAAGCAAGGTTAGTTTGTATTTCATCCAACAATCTGTGCTACAAATTATGGCTACAGTATATGCAATTTCTTCCACTTTTTGAGATTGCCTTTCGCTTACGGCCACACCGGCCTGAGTACGCCTGATCTCGTCCGATCTCGGAAGCTAAGCAGGGTCGGGCCTGGTTAGTACTTGGATGGGAGACCGCCTGGGAATACCAGGTGCTGTAAGCTTTTTGTCACTGCCTTGTGGAATTTCAACTCTTTGTCCGTTTTTTCCCACAAGGCTGAAATATGTGCCCTCGCTTTGAAATAAGTAAGCAAGGTTAGTTTGTATTTCATCCAACAATCTGTGCTACAAATTATGGCTACAGTATATGCAATTTCTTCCACTTTTTGAGATTGCCTTTCGCTTACGGCCACACCGGCCTGAGTACGCCTGATCTCGTCCGATCTCGGAAGCTAAGCAGGGTCGGGCCTGGTTAGTACTTGGATGGGAGACCGCCTGGGAATACCAGGTGCTGTAAGCTTTTTGTCACTGCCTTGTGGAATTTCAACTCTTTGTCCGTTTTTTCCCACAAGGCTGAAATATGTGCCCTCGCTTTGAAATAAGTAAGCAAGGTTAGTTTGTATTTCATCCAACAATCTGTGCTACAAATTATGGCTACAGTATATGCAATTTCTTCCACTTTTTGAGATTGCCTTTCGCTTACGGCCACACCGGCCTGAGTACGCCTGATCTCGTCCGATCTCGGAAGCTAAGCAGGGTCGGGCCTGGTTAGTACTTGGATGGGAGACCGCCTGGGAATACCAGGTGCTGTAAGCTTTTTGTCACTGCCTTGTGGAATTTCAACTCTTTGTCCGTTTTTTCCCACAAGGCTGAAATATGTGCCCTCGCTTTGAAATAAGTAAGCAAGGTTAGTTTGTATTTCATCCAACAATCTGTGCTACAAATTATGGCTACAGTATATGCAATTTCTTCCATGCTTTTTGAGATTGCCTTTCGCTTACGGCCACACCGGCCTGAGTACGCCTGATCTCGTCCGATCTCGGAAGCTAAGCAGGGTCGGGCCTGGTTAGTACTTGGATGGGAGACCGCCTGGGAATACCAGGTGCTGTAAGCTTTTTGTCACTGCCTTGTGGAATTTCAACTCTTTGTCCGTTTTTTCCCACAAGGCTGAAATATGTGCCCTCGCTTTGAAATAAGTAAGCAAGGTTAGTTTGTATTTCATCCAACAATCTGTGCTACAAATTATGGCTACAGTATATGCAATTTCTTCCACTTTTTGAGATTGCCTTTCGCTTACGGCCACACCGGCCTGAGTACGCCTGATCTCGTCCGATCTCGGAAGCTAAGCAGGGTCGGGCCTGGTTAGTACTTGGATGGGAGACCGCCTGGGAATACCAGGTGCTGTAAGCTTTTTGTCACTGCCTTGTGGAATTTCAACTCTTTGTCCGTTTTTTCCCACAAGGCTGAAATATGTGCCCTCGCTTTGAAATAAGTAAGCAAGGTTAGTTTGTATTTCATCCAACAATCTGTGCTACAAATTATGGCTACAGTATATGCAATTTCTTCCACTTTTTGAGATTGCCTTTCGCTTACGGCCACACCGGCCTGAGTACGCCTGATCTCGTCCGATCTCGGAAGCTAAGCAGGGTCGGGCCTGGTTAGTACTTGGATGGGAGACCGCCTGGGAATACCAGGTGCTGTAAGCTTTTTGTCACTGCCTTGTGGAATTTCAACTCTTTGTCCGTTTTTTCCCACAAGGCTGAAATATGTGCCCTCGCTTTGAAATAAGTAAGCAAGGTTAGTTTGTATTTCATCCAACAATCTGTGCTACAAATTATGGCTACAGTATATGCAATTTCTTCCACTTTTTGAGATTGCCTTTCGCTTACGGCCACACCGGCCTGAGTACGCCTGATCTCGTCCGATCTCGGAAGCTAAGCAGGGTCGGGCCTGGTTAGTACTTGGATGGGAGACCGCCTGGGAATACCAGGTGCTGTAAGCTTTTTGTCACTGCCTTGTGGAATTTCAACTCTTTGTCCGTTTTTTCCCACAAGGCTGAAATATGTGCCCTCGCTTTGAAATAAGTAAGCAAGGTTAGTTTGTATTTCATCCAACAATCTGTGCTACAAATTATGGCTACAGTATATGCAATTTCTTCCACTTTTTGAGATTGCCTTTCGCTTACGGCCACACCGGCCTGAGTACGCCTGATCTCGTCCGATCTCGGAAGCTAAGCAGGGTCGGGCCTGGTTAGTACTTGGATGGGAGACCGCCTGGGAATACCAGGTGCTGTAAGCTTTTTGTCACTGCCTTGTGGAATTTCAACTCTTTGTCCGTTTTTTCCCACAAGGCTGAAATATGTGCCCTCGCTTTGAAATAAGTAAGCAAGGTTAGTTTGTATTTCATCCAACAATCTGTGCTACAAATTATGGCTACAGTATATGCAATTTCTTCCACTTTTTGAGATTGCCTTTCGCTTACGGCCACACCGGCCTGAGTACGCCTGATCTCGTCCGATCTCGGAAGCTAAGCAGGGTCGGGCCTGGTTAGTACTTGGATGGGAGACCGCCTGGGAATACCAGGTGCTGTAAGCTTTTTGTCACTGCCTTGTGGAATTTCAACTCTTTGTCCGTTTTTTCCCACAAGGCTGAAATATGTGCCCTCGCTTTGAAATAAGTAAGCAAGGTTAGTTTGTATTTCATCCAACAATCTGTGCTACAAATTATGGCTACAGTATATGCAATTTCTTCCACTTTTTGAGATTGCCTTTCGCTTACGGCCACACCGGCCTGAGTACGCCTGATCTCGTCCGATCTCGGAAGCTAAGCAGGGTCGGGCCTGGTTAGTACTTGGATGGGAGACCGCCTGGGAATACCAGGTGCTGTAAGCTTTTTGTCACTGCCTTGTGGAATTTCAACTCTTTGTCCGTTTTTTCCCACAAGGCTGAAATATGTGCCCTCGCTTTGAAATAAGTAAGCAAGGTTAGTTTGTATTTCATCCAACAATCTGTGCTACAAATTATGGCTACAGTATATGCAATTTCTTCCACTTTTTGAGATTGCCTTTCGCTTACGGCCACACCGGCCTGAGTACGCCTGATCTCGTCCGATCTCGGAAGCTAAGCAGGGTCGGGCCTGGTTAGTACTTGGATGGGAGACCGCCTGGGAATACCAGGTGCTGTAAGCTTTTTGTCACTGCCTTGTGGAATTTCAACTCTTTGTCCGTTTTTTCCCACAAGGCTGAAATATGTGCCCTCGCTTTGAAATAAGTAAGCAAGGTTAGTTTGTATTTCATCCAACAATCTGTGCTACAAATTATGGCTACAGTATATGCAATTTCTTCCACTTTTTGAGATTGCCTTTCGCTTACGGCCACACCGGCCTGAGTACGCCTGATCTCGTCCGATCTCGGAAGCTAAGCAGGGTCGGGCCTGGTTAGTACTTGGATGGGAGACCGCCTGGGAATACCAGGTGCTGTAAGCTTTTTGTCACTGCCTTGTGGAATTTCAACTCTTTGTCCGTTTTTTCCCACAAGGCTGAAATATGTGCCCTCGCTTTGAAATAAGTAAGCAAGGTTAGTTTGTATTTCATCCAACAATCTGTGCTACAAATTATGGCTACAGTATATGCAATTTCTTCCACTTTTTGAGATTGCCTTTCGCTTACGGCCACACCGGCCTGAGTACGCCTGATCTCGTCCGATCTCGGAAGCTAAGCAGGGTCGGGCCTGGTTAGTACTTGGATGGGAGACCGCCTGGGAATACCAGGTGCTGTAAGCTTTTTGTCACTGCCTTGTGGAATTTCAACTCTTTGTCCGTTTTTTCCCACAAGGCTGAAATATGTGCCCTCGCTTTGAAATAAGTAAGCAAGGTTAGTTTGTATTTCATCCAACAATCTGTGCTACAAATTATGGCTACAGTATATGCAATTTCTTCCACTTTTTGAGACTGACGAGATTGCCTTTCGCTTACGGCCACACCGGCCTGAGTACGCCTGATCTCGTCCGATCTCGGAAGCTAAGCAGGGTCGGGCCTGGTTAGTACTTGGATGGGAGACCGCCTGGGAATACCAGGTGCTGTAAGCTTTTTGTCACTGCCTTGTGGAATTTCAACTCTTTGTCCGTTTTTTCCCACAAGGCTGAAATATGTGCCCTCGCTTTGAAATAAGTAAGCAAGGTTAGTTTGTATTTCATCCAACAATCTGTGCTACAAATTATGGCTACAGTATATGCAATTTCTTCCACTTTTTGAGATTGCCTTTCGCTTACGGCCACACCGGCCTGAGTACGCCTGATCTCGTCCGATCTCGGAAGCTAAGCAGGGTCGGGCCTGGTTAGTACTTGGATGGGAGACCGCCTGGGAATACCAGGTGCTGTAAGCTTTTTGTCACTGCCTTGTGGAATTTCAACTCTTTGTCCGTTTTTTCCCACAAGGCTGAAATATGTGCCCTCGCTTTGAAATAAGTAAGCAAGGTTAGTTTGTATTTCATCCAACAATCTGTGCTACAAATTATGGCTACAGTATATGCAATTTCTTCCACTTTTTGAGATTGCCTTTCGCTTACGTGCCACACCGGCCTGAGTACGCCTGATCTCGTCCGATCTCGGAAGCTAAGCAGGGTCGGGCCTGGTTAGTACTTGGATGGGAGACCGCCTGGGAATACCAGGTGCTGTAAGCTTTTTGTCACTGCCTTGTGGAATTTCAACTCTTTGTCCGTTTTTTCCCACAAGGCTGAAATATGTGCCCTCGCTTTGAAATAAGTAAGCAAGGTTAGTTTGTATTTCATCCAACAATCTGTGCTACAAATTATGGCTACAGTATATGCAATTTCTTCCACTTTTTGAGATTGCCTTTCGCTTACGGCCACACCGGCCTGAGTACGCCTGATCTCGTCCGATCTCGGAAGCTAAGCAGGGTCGGGCCTGGTTAGTACTTGGATGGGAGACCGCCTGGGAATACCAGGTGCTGTAAGCTTTTTGTCACTGCCTTGTGGAATTTCAACTCTTTGTCCGTTTTTTCCCACAAGGCTGAAATATGTGCCCTCGCTTTGAAATAAGTAAGCAAGGTTAGTTTGTATTTCATCCAACAATCTGTGCTACAAATTATGGCTACAGTATATGCAATTTCTTCCACTTTTTGAGATTGCCTTTCGCTTACGGCCACACCGGCCTGAGTACGCCTGATCTCGTCCGATCTCGGAAGCTAAGCAGGGTCGGGCCTGGTTAGTACTTGGATGGGAGACCGCCTGGGAATACCAGGTGCTGTAAGCTTTTTGTCACTGCCTTGTGGAATTTCAACTCTTTGTCCGTTTTTTCCCACAAGGCTGAAATATGTGCCCTCGCTTTGAAATAAGTAAGCAAGGTTAGTTTGTATTTCATCCAACAATCTGTGCTACAAATTATGGCTACAGTATATGCAATTTCTTCCACTTTTTGAGATTGCCTTTCGCTTACGGCCACACCGGCCTGAGTACGCCTGATCTCGTCCGATCTCGGAAGCTAAGCAGGGTCGGGCCTGGTTAGTACTTGGATGGGAGACCGCCTGGGAATACCAGGTGCTGTAAGCTTTTTGTCACTGCCTTGTGGAATTTCAACTCTTTGTCCGTTTTTTCCCACAAGGCTGAAATATGTGCCCTCGCTTTGAAATAAGTAAGCAAGGTTAGTTTGTATTTCATCCAACAATCTGTGCTACAAATTATGGCTACAGTATATGCAATTTCTTCCACTTTTTGAGATTGCCTTTCGCTTACGGCCACACCGGCCTGAGTACGCCTGATCTCGTCCGATCTCGGAAGCTAAGCAGGGTCGGGCCTGGTTAGTACTTGGATGGGAGACCGCCTGGGAATACCAGGTGCTGTAAGCTTTTTGTCACTGCCTTGTGGAATTTCAACTCTTTGTCCGTTTTTTCCCACAAGGCTGAAATATGTGCCCTCGCTTTGAAATAAGTAAGCAAGGTTAGTTTGTATTTCATCCAACAATCTGTGCTACAAATTATGGCTACAGTATATGCAATTTCTTCCACTTTTTGAGATTGCCTTTCGCTTACGGCCACACCGGCCTGAGTACGCCTGATCTCGTCCGATCTCGGAAGCTAAGCAGGGTCGGGCCTGGTTAGTACTTGGATGGGAGACCGCCTGGGAATACCAGGTGCTGTAAGCTTTTTGTCACTGCCTTGTGGAATTTCAACTCTTTGTCCGTTTTTTCCCACAAGGCTGAAATATGTGCCCTCGCTTTGAAATAAGTAAGCAAGGTTAGTTTGTATTTCATCCAACAATCTGTGCTACAAATTATGGCTACAGTATATGCAATTTCTTCCACTTTTTGAGATTGCCTTTCGCTTACGGCCACACCGGCCTGAGTACGCCTGATCTCGTCCGATCTCGGAAGCTAAGCAGGGTCGGGCCTGGTTAGTACTTGGATGGGAGACCGCCTGGGAATACCAGGTGCTGTAAGCTTTTTGTCACTGCCTTGTGGAATTTCAACTCTTTGTCCGTTTTTTCCCACAAGGCTGAAATATGTGCCCTCGCTTTGAAATAAGTAAGCAAGGTTAGTTTGTATTTCATCCAACAATCTGTGCTACAAATTATGGCTACAGTATATGCAATTTCTTCCACTTTTTGAGATTGCCTTTCGCTTACGGCCACACCGGCCTGAGTACGCCTGATCTCGTCCGATCTCGGAAGCTAAGCAGGGTCGGGCCTGGTTAGTACTTGGATGGGAGACCGCCTGGGAATACCAGGTGCTGTAAGCTTTTTGTCACTGCCTTGTGGAATTTCAACTCTTTGTCCGTTTTTTCCCACAAGGCTGAAATATGTGCCCTCGCTTTGAAATAAGTAAGCAAGGTTAGTTTGTATTTCATCCAACAATCTGTGCTACAAATTATGGCTACAGTATATGCAATTTCTTCCACTTTTTTGCTTACGGCCACAAAGATGATCTAAATGGTGAAAATGCAACCTAATTCTTTGCTTACGGTTTCTCGCACGGCCACACCGGCCTGAGTACGCCTGATCTCGTCCGATCTCGGAAGCTAAGCAGGGTCGGGCCTGGTTAGTACTTGGATGGGAGACCGCCTGGGAATACCAGGTGCTGTAAGCTTTTTGTCACTGCCTTGTGGAATTTCAACTCTTTGTCCGTTTTTTCCCACAAGGCTGAAATATGTGCCCTCGCTTTGAAATAAGTAAGCAAGGTTAGTTTGTATTTCATCCAACAATCTGTGCTACAAATTATGGCTACAGTATATGCAATTTCATCCACTTTTTGAGATTGCCTTTCGCTTACGGCCACACCGGCCTGAGTACGCCTGATCTCGTCCGATCTCGGAAGCTAAGCAGGGTCGGGCCTGGTTAGTACTTGGATGGGAGACCGCCTGGGAATACCAGGTGCTGTAAGCTTTTTGTCACTGCCTTGTGGAATTTCAACTCTTTGTCCGTTTTTTCCCACAAGGCTGAAATATGTGCCCTCGCTTTGAAATAAGTAAGCAAGGTTAGTTTGTATTTCATCCAACAATCTGTGCTACAAATTATGGCTACAGTATATGCAATTTCTTCCACTTTTTGAGATTGCCTTTCGCTTACGGCCACACCGGCCTGAGTACGCCTGATCTCGTCCGATCTCGGAAGCTAAGCAGGGTCGGGCCTGGTTAGTACTTGGATGGGAGACCGCCTGGGAATACCAGGTGCTGTAAGCTTTTTGTCACTGCCTTGTGGAATTTCAACTCTTTGTCCGTTTTTTCCCACAAGGCTGAAATATGTGCCCTCGCTTTGAAATAAGTAAGCAAGGTTAGTTTGTATTTCATCCAACAATCTGTGCTACAAATTATGGCTACAGTATATGCAATTTCATCCACTTTTTGAGATTGCCTTTCGCTTACGGCCACACCGGCCTGAGTACGCCTGATCTCGTCCGATCTCGGAAGCTAAGCAGGGTCGGGCCTGGTTAGTACTTGGATGGGAGACCGCCTGGGAATACCAGGTGCTGTAAGCTTTTTGTCACTGCCTTGTGGAATTTCAACTCTTTGTCCGTTTTTTCCCACAAGGCTGAAATATGTGCCCTCGCTTTGAAATAAGTAAGCAAGGTTAGTTTGTATTTCATCCAACAATCTGTGCTACAAATTATGGCTACAGTATATGCAATTTCATCCACTTTTTGAGATTGCCTTTCGCTTACGGCCACACCGGCCTGAGTACGCCTGATCTCGTCCGATCTCGGAAGCTAAGCAGGGTCGGGCCTGGTTAGTACTTGGATGGGAGACCGCCTGGGAATACCAGGTGCTGTAAGCTTTTTGTCACTGCCTTGTGGAATTTCAACTCTTTGTCCGTTTTTTCCCACAAGGCTGAAATATGTGCCCTCGCTTTGAAATAAGTAAGCAAGGTTAGTTTGTATTTCATCCAACAATCTGTGCTACAAATTATGGCTACAGTATATGCAATTTCTTCCACTTTTTGAGATTGCCTTTCGCTTACGGCCACACCGGCCTGAGTACGCCTGATCTCGTCCGATCTCGGAAGCTAAGCAGGGTCGGGCCTGGTTAGTACTTGGATGGGAGACCGCCTGGGAATACCAGGTGCTGTAAGCTTTTTGTCACTGCCTTGTGGAATTTCAACTCTTTGTCCGTTTTTTCCCACAAGGCTGAAATATGTGCCCTCGCTTTGAAATAAGTAAGCAAGGTTAGTTTGTATTTCATCCAACAATCTGTGCTACAAATTATGGCTACAGTATATGCAATTTCTTCCACTTTTTGAGATTGCCTTTCGCTTACGGCCACACCGGCCTGAGTACGCCTGATCTCGTCCGATCTCGGAAGCTAAGCAGGGTCGGGCCTGGTTAGTACTTGGATGGGAGACCGCCTGGGAATACCAGGTGCTGTAAGCTTTTTGTCACTGCCTTGTGGAATTTCAACTCTTTGTCCGTTTTTTCCCACAAGGCTGAAATATGTGCCCTCGCTTTGAAATAAGTAAGCAAGGTTAGTTTGTATTTCATCCAACAATCTGTGCTACAAATTATGGCTACAGTATATGCAATTTCTTCCACTTTTTGAGATTGCCTTTCGCTTACGGCCACACCGGCCTGAGTACGCCTGATCTCGTCCGATCTCGGAAGCTAAGCAGGGTCGGGCCTGGTTAGTACTTGGATGGGAGACCGCCTGGGAATACCAGGTGCTGTAAGCTTTTTGTCACTGCCTTGTGGAATTTCAACTCTTTGTCCGTTTTTTCCCACAAGGCTGAAATATGTGCCCTCGCTTTGAAATAAGTAAGCAAGGTTAGTTTGTATTTCATCCAACAATCTGTGCTACAAATTATGGCTACAGTATATGCAATTTCTTCCACTTTTTGAGATGCCTTTCGCTTACGGCCACACCGGCCTGAGTACGCCTGATCTCGTCCGATCTCGGAAGCTAAGCAGGGTCGGGCCTGGTTAGTACTTGGATGGGAGACCGCCTGGGAATACCAGGTGCTGTAAGCTTTTTGTCACTGCCTTGTGGAATTTCAACTCTTTGTCCGTTTTTTCCCACAAGGCTGAAATATGTGCCCTCGCTTTGAAATAAGTAAGCAAGGTTAGTTTGTATTTCATCCAACAATCTGTGCTACAAATTATGGCTACAGTATATGCAATTTCTTCCACTTTTTGAGATTGCCTTTCGCTTACGGCCACACCGGCCTGAGTACGCCTGATCTCGTCCGATCTCGGAAGCTAAGCAGGGTCGGGCCTGGTTAGTACTTGGATGGGAGACCGCCTGGGAATACCAGGTGCTGTAAGCTTTTTGTCACTGCCTTGTGGAATTTCAACTCTTTGTCCGTTTTTTCCCACAAGGCTGAAATATGTGCCCTCGCTTTGAAATAAGTAAGCAAGGTTAGTTTGTATTTCATCCAACAATCTGTGCTACAAATTATGGCTACAGTATATGCAATTTCTTCCACTTTTTGAGATTGCCTTTCGCTTACGGCCACACCGGCCTGAGTACGCCTGATCTCGTCCGATCTCGGAAGCTAAGCAGGGTCGGGCCTGGTTAGTACTTGGATGGGAGACCGCCTGGGAATACCAGGTGCTGTAAGCTTTTTGTCACTGCCTTGTGGAATTTCAACTCTTTGTCCGTTTTTTCCCACAAGGCTGAAATATGTGCCCTCGCTTTGAAATAAGTAAGCAAGGTTAGTTTGTATTTCATCCAACAATCTGTGCTACAAATTATGGCTACAGTATATGCAATTTCATCCACTTTTTGAGATTGCCTTTCGCTTACGGCCACACCGGCCTGAGTACGCCTGATCTCGTCCGATCTCGGAAGCTAAGCAGGGTCGGGCCTGGTTAGTACTTGGATGGGAGACCGCCTGGGAATACCAGGTGCTGTAAGCTTTTTGTCACTGCCTTGTGGAATTTCAACTCTTTGTCCGTTTTTTCCCACAAGGCTGAAATATGTGCCCTCGCTTTGAAATAAGTAAGCAAGGTTAGTTTGTATTTCATCCAACAATCTGTGCTACAAATTATGGCTACAGTATATGCAATTTCTTCCACTTTTTGAGATTGCCTTTCGCTTACGGCCACACCGGCCTGAGTACGCCTGATCTCGTCCGATCTCGGAAGCTAAGCAGGGTCGGGCCTGGTTAGTACTTGGATGGGAGACCGCCTGGGAATACCAGGTGCTGTAAGCTTTTTGTCACTGCCTTGTGGAATTTCAACTCTTTGTCCGTTTTTTCCCACAAGGCTGAAATATGTGCCCTCGCTTTGAAATAAGTAAGCAAGGTTAGTTTGTATTTCATCCAACAATCTGTGCTACAAATTATGGCTACAGTATATGCAATTTCTTCCACTTTTTGAGATTGCCTTTCGCTTACGGCCACACCGGCCTGAGTACGCCTGATCTCGTCCGATCTCGGAAGCTAAGCAGGGTCGGGCCTGGTTAGTACTTGGATGGGAGACCGCCTGGGAATACCAGGTGCTGTAAGCTTTTTGTCACTGCCTTGTGGAATTTCAACTCTTTGTCCGTTTTTTCCCACAAGGCTGAAATATGTGCCCTCGCTTTGAAATAAGTAAGCAAGGTTAGTTTGTATTTCATCCAACAATCTGTGCTACAAATTATGGCTACAGTATATGCAATTTCTTCCACTTTTTGAGAGCTGTTAATGCTCACCTTTACATAGTGCACCAAGAGATAGTTTCTCGCTTACGGCCACACCGGCCTGAGTACGCCTGATCTCGTCCGATCTCGGAAGCTAAGCAGGGTCGGGCCTGGTTAGTACTTGGATGGGAGACCGCCTGGGAATACCAGGTGCTGTAAGCTTTTTGTCACTGCCTTGTGGAATTTCAACTCTTTGTCCGTTTTTTCCCACAAGGCTGAAATATGTGCCCTCGCTTTGAAATAAGTAAGCAAGGTTAGTTTGTATTTCATCCAACAATCTGTGCTACAAATTATGGCTACAGTATATGCAATTTCTTCCACTTTTTGAGATTGCCTTTCGCTTACGGCCACACCGGCCTGAGTACGCCTGATCTCGTCCGATCTCGGAAGCTAAGCAGGGTCGGGCCTGGTTAGTACTTGGATGGGAGACCGCCTGGGAATACCAGGTGCTGTAAGCTTTTTGTCACTGCCTTGTGGAATTTCAACTCTTTGTCCGTTTTTTCCCACAAGGCTGAAATATGTGCCCTCGCTTTGAAATAAGTAAGCAAGGTTAGTTTGTATTTCATCCAACAATCTGTGCTACAAATTATGGCTACAGTATATGCAATTTCTTCCACTTTTTGAGATTGCCTTTCGCTTACGGCCACACCGGCCTGAGTACGCCTGATCTCGTCCGATCTCGGAAGCTAAGCAGGGTCGGGCCTGGTTAGTACTTGGATGGGAGACCGCCTGGGAATACCAGGTGCTGTAAGCTTTTTGTCACTGCCTTGTGGAATTTCAACTCTTTGTCCGTTTTTTCCCACAAGGCTGAAATATGTGCCCTCGCTTTGAAATAAGTAAGCAAGGTTAGTTTGTATTTCATCCAACAATCTGTGCTACAAATTATGGCTACAGTATATGCAATTTCTTCCACTTTTTGAGATTGCCTTTCGCTTACGGCCACACCGGCCTGAGTACGCCTGATCTCGTCCGATCTCGGAAGCTAAGCAGGGTCGGGCCTGGTTAGTACTTGGATGGGAGACCGCCTGGGAATACCAGGTGCTGTAAGCTTTTTGTCACTGCCTTGTGGAATTTCAACTCTTTGTCCGTTTTTTCCCACAAGGCTGAAATATGTGCCCTCGCTTTGAAATAAGTAAGCAAGGTTAGTTTGTATTTCATCCAACAATCTGTGCTACAAATTATGGCTACAGTATATGCAATTTCTTCCACTTTTTGAGATCTAAATGGTTGCCTTTCGCTTACGGCCACACCGGCCTGAGTACGCCTGATCTCGTCCGATCTCGGAAGCTAAGCAGGGTCGGGCCTGGTTAGTACTTGGATGGGAGACCGCCTGGGAATACCAGGTGCTGTAAGCTTTTTGTCACTGCCTTGTGGAATTTCAACTCTTTGTCCGTTTTTTCCCACAAGGCTGAAATATGTGCCCTCGCTTTGAAATAAGTAAGCAAGGTTAGTTTGTATTTCATCCAACAATCTGTGCTACAAATTATGGCTACAGTATATGCAATTTCATCCACTTTTTGAGATTGCCTTTCGCTTACGGCCACACCGGCCTGAGTACGCCTGATCTCGTCCGATCTCGGAAGCTAAGCAGGGTCGGGCCTGGTTAGTACTTGGATGGGAGACCGCCTGGGAATACCAGGTGCTGTAAGCTTTTTGTCACTGCCTTGTGGAATTTCAACTCTTTGTCCGTTTTTTCCCACAAGGCTGAAATATGTGCCCTCGCTTTGAAATAAGTAAGCAAGGTTAGTTTGTATTTCATCCAACAATCTGTGCTACAAATTATGGCTACAGTATATGCAATTTCTTCCACTTTTTGAGATTGCCTTTCGCTTACGGCCACACCGGCCTGAGTACGCCTGATCTCGTCCGATCTCGGAAGCTAAGCAGGGTCGGGCCTGGTTAGTACTTGGATGGGAGACCGCCTGGGAATACCAGGTGCTGTAAGCTTTTTGTCACTGCCTTGTGGAATTTCAACTCTTTGTCCGTTTTTTCCCACAAGGCTGAAATATGTGCCCTCGCTTTGAAATAAGTAAGCAAGGTTAGTTTGTATTTCATCCAACAATCTGTGCTACAAATTATGGCTACAGTATATGCAATTTCATCCACTTTTTGAGATTGCCTTTCGCTTACGGCCACACCGGCCTGAGTACGCCTGATCTCGTCCGATCTCGGAAGCTAAGCAGGGTCGGGCCTGGTTAGTACTTGGATGGGAGACCGCCTGGGAATACCAGGTGCTGTAAGCTTTTTGTCACTGCCTTGTGGAATTTCAACTCTTTGTCCGTTTTTTCCCACAAGGCTGAAATATGTGCCCTCGCTTTGAAATAAGTAAGCAAGGTTAGTTTGTATTTCATCCAACAATCTGTGCTACAAATTATGGCTACAGTATATGCAATTTCTTCCACTTTTTGAGATTGCCTTTCGCTTACGGCCACACCGGCCTGAGTACGCCTGATCTCGTCCGATCTCGGAAGCTAAGCAGGGTCGGGCCTGGTTAGTACTTGGATGGGAGACCGCCTGGGAATACCAGGTGCTGTAAGCTTTTTGTCACTGCCTTGTGGAATTTCAACTCTTTGTCCGTTTTTTCCCACAAGGCTGAAATATGTGCCCTCGCTTTGAAATAAGTAAGCAAGGTTAGTTTGTATTTCATCCAACAATCTGTGCTACAAATTATGGCTACAGTATATGCAATTTCTTCCACTTTTTGAGATTGCCTTTCGCTTACGGCCACACCGGCCTGAGTACGCCTGATCTCGTCCGATCTCGGAAGCTAAGCAGGGTCGGGCCTGGTTAGTACTTGGATGGGAGACCGCCTGGGAATACCAGGTGCTGTAAGCTTTTTGTCACTGCCTTGTGGAATTTCAACTCTTTGTCCGTTTTTTCCCACAAGGCTGAAATATGTGCCCTCGCTTTGAAATAAGTAAGCAAGGTTAGTTTGTATTTCATCCAACAATCTGTGCTACAAATTATGGCTACAGTATATGCAATTTCTTCCACTTTTTGAGATTGCCTTTCGCTTACGGCCACACCGGCCTGAGTACGCCTGATCTCGTCCGATCTCGGAAGCTAAGCAGGGTCGGGCCTGGTTAGTACTTGGATGGGAGACCGCCTGGGAATACCAGGTGCTGTAAGCTTTTTGTCACTGCCTTGTGGAATTTCAACTCTTTGTCCGTTTTTTCCCACAAGGCTGAAATATGTGCCCTCGCTTTGAAATAAGTAAGCAAGGTTAGTTTGTATTTCATCCAACAATCTGTGCTACAAATTATGGCTACAGTATATGCAATTTCTTCCACTTTTTGAGATTGCCTTTCGCTTACGGCCACACCGGCCTGAGTACGCCTGATCTCGTCCGATCTCGGAAGCTAAGCAGGGTCGGGCCTGGTTAGTACTTGGATGGGAGACCGCCTGGGAATACCAGGTGCTGTAAGCTTTTTGTCACTGCCTTGTGGAATTTCAACTCTTTGTCCGTTTTTTCCCACAAGGCTGAAATATGTGCCCTCGCTTTGAAATAAGTAAGCAAGGTTAGTTTGTATTTCATCCAACAATCTGTGCTACAAATTATGGCTACAGTATATGCAATTTCTTCCACTTTTTGAGAGATGCCTTTCAGCTTACGGCCACACCGGCC
Source organism: Oncorhynchus clarkii lewisi (assembly GCF_045791955.1). Classification (NCBI taxonomy): domain Eukaryota; kingdom Metazoa; phylum Chordata; class Actinopteri; order Salmoniformes; family Salmonidae; genus Oncorhynchus; species Oncorhynchus clarkii. The sequence continues at coordinate 19,777 of NW_027259346.1, forward strand.
TGAGTACGCCTGATCTCGTCCGATCTCGGAAGCTAAGCAGGGTCGGGCCTGGTTAGTACTTGGATGGGAGACCGCCTGGGAATACCAGGTGCTGTAAGCTTTTTGTCACTGCCTTGTGGAATTTCAACTCTTTGTCCGTTTTTTCCCACAAGGCTGAAATATGTGCCCTCGCTTTGAAATAAGTAAGCAAGGTTAGTTTGTATTTCATCCAACAATCTGTGCTACAAATTATGGCTACAGTATATGCAATTTCATCCACTTTTTGAGATTGCCTTTCGCTTACGGCCACACCGGCCTGAGTACGCCTGATCTCGTCCGATCTCGGAAGCTAAGCAGGGTCGGGCCTGGTTAGTACTTGGATGGGAGACCGCCTGGGAATACCAGGTGCTGTAAGCTTTTTGTCACTGCCTTGTGGAATTTCAACTCTTTGTCCGTTTTTTCCCACAAGGCTGAAATATGTGCCCTCGCTTTGAAATAAGTAAGCAAGGTTAGTTTGTATTTCATCCAACAATCTGTGCTACAAATTATGGCTACAGTATATGCAATTTCTTCCACTTTTTGAGATTGCCTTTCGCTTACGGCCACACCGGCCTGAGTACGCCTGATCTCGTCCGATCTCGGAAGCTAAGCAGGGTCGGGCCTGGTTAGTACTTGGATGGGAGACCGCCTGGGAATACCAGGTGCTGTAAGCTTTTTGTCACTGCCTTGTGGAATTTCAACTCTTTGTCCGTTTTTTCCCACAAGGCTGAAATATGTGCCCTCGCTTTGAAATAAGTAAGCAAGGTTAGTTTGTATTTCATCCAACAATCTGTGCTACAAATTATGGCTACAGTATATGCAATTTCTTCCACTTTTTGAGATTGCCTTTCGCTTACGGCCACACCGGCCTGAGTACGCCTGATCTCGTCCGATCTCGGAAGCTAAGCAGGGTCGGGCCTGGTTAGTACTTGGATGGGAGACCGCCTGGGAATACCAGGTGCTGTAAGCTTTTTGTCACTGCCTTGTGGAATTTCAACTCTTTGTCCGTTTTTTCCCACAAGGCTGAAATATGTGCCCTCGCTTTGAAATAAGTAAGCAAGGTTAGTTTGTATTTCATCCAACAATCTGTGCTACAAATTATGGCTACAGTATATGCAATTTCTTCCACTTTTTGACACAAAGATGCTGCCTTTGAAAATGCAACAGCTGTTACAGGCCACACTTTACATAGTGCACCCTGTTTCTCGTACGGCCACACCGGCCTGAGTACGCCTGATCTCGTCCGATCTCGGAAGCTAAGCAGGGTCGGGCCTGGTTAGTACTTGGATGGGAGACCGCCTGGGAATACCAGGTGCTGTAAGCTTTTTGTCACTGCCTTGTGGAATTTCAACTCTTTGTCCGTTTTTTCCCACAAGGCTGAAATATGTGCCCTCGCTTTGAAATAAGTAAGCAAGGTTAGTTTGTATTTCATCCAACAATCTGTGCTACAAATTATGGCTACAGTATATGCAATTTCTTCCACTTTTTGAGATTGCCTTTCGCTTACGGCCACACCGGCCTGAGTACGCCTGATCTCGTCCGATCTCGGAAGCTAAGCAGGGTCGGGCCTGGTTAGTACTTGGATGGGAGACCGCCTGGGAATACCAGGTGCTGTAAGCTTTTTGTCACTGCCTTGTGGAATTTCAACTCTTTGTCCGTTTTTTCCCACAAGGCTGAAATATGTGCCCTCGCTTTGAAATAAGTAAGCAAGGTTAGTTTGTATTTCATCCAACAATCTGTGCTACAAATTATGGCTACAGTATATGCAATTTCTTCCACTTTTTGAGATTGCCTTTCGCTTACGGCCACACCGGCCTGAGTACGCCTGATCTCGTCCGATCTCGGAAGCTAAGCAGGGTCGGGCCTGGTTAGTACTTGGATGGGAGACCGCCTGGGAATACCAGGTGCTGTAAGCTTTTTGTCACTGCCTTGTGGAATTTCAACTCTTTGTCCGTTTTTTCCCACAAGGCTGAAATATGTGCCCTCGCTTTGAAATAAGTAAGCAAGGTTAGTTTGTATTTCATCCAACAATCTGTGCTACAAATTATGGCTACAGTATATGCAATTTCTTCCACTTTTTGAGATTGCCTTTCGCTTACGGCCACACCGGCCTGAGTACGCCTGATCTCGTCCGATCTCGGAAGCTAAGCAGGGTCGGGCCTGGTTAGTACTTGGATGGGAGACCGCCTGGGAATACCAGGTGCTGTAAGCTTTTTGTCACTGCCTTGTGGAATTTCAACTCTTTGTCCGTTTTTTCCCACAAGGCTGAAATATGTGCCCTCGCTTTGAAATAAGTAAGCAAGGTTAGTTTGTATTTCATCCAACAATCTGTGCTACAAATTATGGCTACAGTATATGCAATTTCTTTTTGAGTCCACTTTTTGAGACATAGTGCCTTTCGCTTACGGCCACACCGGCCTGAGTACGCCTGATCTCGTCCGATCTCGGAAGCTAAGCAGGGTCGGGCCTGGTTAGTACTTGGATGGGAGACCGCCTGGGAATACCAGGTGCTGTAAGCTTTTTGTCACTGCCTTGTGGAATTTCAACTCTTTGTCCGTTTTTTCCCACAAGGCTGAAATATGTGCCCTCGCTTTGAAATAAGTAAGCAAGGTTAGTTTGTATTTCATCCAACAATCTGTGCTACAAATTATGGCTACAGTATATGCAATTTCATCCACTTTTTGAGATTGCCTTTCGCTTACGGCCACACCGGCCTGAGTACGCCTGATCTCGTCCGATCTCGGAAGCTAAGCAGGGTCGGGCCTGGTTAGTACTTGGATGGGAGACCGCCTGGGAATACCAGGTGCTGTAAGCTTTTTGTCACTGCCTTGTGGAATTTCAACTCTTTGTCCGTTTTTTCCCACAAGGCTGAAATATGTGCCCTCGCTTTGAAATAAGTAAGCAAGGTTAGTTTGTATTTCATCCAACAATCTGTGCTACAAATTATGGCTACAGTATATGCAATTTCTTCCACTTTTTGAGATTGCCTTTCGCTTACGGCCACACCGGCCTGAGTACGCCTGATCTCGTCCGATCTCGGAAGCTAAGCAGGGTCGGGCCTGGTTAGTACTTGGATGGGAGACCGCCTGGGAATACCAGGTGCTGTAAGCTTTTTGTCACTGCCTTGTGGAATTTCAACTCTTTGTCCGTTTTTTCCCACAAGGCTGAAATATGTGCCCTCGCTTTGAAATAAGTAAGCAAGGTTAGTTTGTATTTCATCCAACAATCTGTGCTACAAATTATGGCTACAGTATATGCAATTTCTTCCACTTTTTGAGACTTCCTTTCGCTTACGTCCACACCGGCCTGAGTACGCCTGATCTCGTCCGATCTCGGAAGCTAAGCAGGGTCGGGCCTGGTTAGTACTTGGATGGGAGACCGCCTGGGAATACCAGGTGCTGTAAGCTTTTTGTCACTGCCTTGTGGAATTTCAACTCTTTGTCCGTTTTTTCCCACAAGGCTGAAATATGTGCCCTCGCTTTGAAATAAGTAAGCAAGGTTAGTTTGTATTTCATCCAACAATCTGTGCTACAAATTATGGCTACAGTATATGCAATTTCATCCACTTTTTGAGATTGCCTTTCGCTTACGGCCACACCGGCCTGAGTACGCCTGATCTCGTCCGATCTCGGAAGCTAAGCAGGGTCGGGCCTGGTTAGTACTTGGATGGGAGACCGCCTGGGAATACCAGGTGCTGTAAGCTTTTTGTCACTGCCTTGTGGAATTTCAACTCTTTGTCCGTTTTTTCCCACAAGGCTGAAATATGTGCCCTCGCTTTGAAATAAGTAAGCAAGGTTAGTTTGTATTTCATCCAACAATCTGTGCTACAAATTATGGCTACAGTATATGCAATTTCTTCCACTTTTTGAGATTGCCTTTCGCTTACGGCCACACCGGCCTGAGTACGCCTGATCTCGTCCGATCTCGGAAGCTAAGCAGGGTCGGGCCTGGTTAGTACTTGGATGGGAGACCGCCTGGGAATACCAGGTGCTGTAAGCTTTTTGTCACTGCCTTGTGGAATTTCAACTCTTTGTCCGTTTTTTCCCACAAGGCTGAAATATGTGCCCTCGCTTTGAAATAAGTAAGCAAGGTTAGTTTGTATTTCATCCAACAATCTGTGCTACAAATTATGGCTACAGTATATGCAATTTTTCTTTTTGAGTGACCAAAGATGCTTATCTAAATGGTGAAAATGCAACAGCTGTTAATCAGGCTCACTTTGACTTTACATAGTGCACAAGAGATAGTTTCTCGCTTACGGCCACACCGGCCTGAGTACGCCTGATCTCGTCCGATCTCGGAAGCTAAGCAGGGTCGGGCCTGGTTAGTACTTGGATGGGAGACCGCCTGGGAATACCAGGTGCTGTAAGCTTTTTGTCACTGCCTTGTGGAATTTCAACTCTTTGTCCGTTTTTTCCCACAAGGCTGAAATATGTGCCCTCGCTTTGAAATAAGTAAGCAAGGTTAGTTTGTATTTCATCCAACAATCTGTGCTACAAATTATGGCTACAGTATATGCAATTTCTTCCACTTTTTGAGATTGCCTTTCGCTTACGGCCACACCGGCCTGAGTACGCCTGATCTCGTCCGATCTCGGAAGCTAAGCAGGGTCGGGCCTGGTTAGTACTTGGATGGGAGACCGCCTGGGAATACCAGGTGCTGTAAGCTTTTTGTCACTGCCTTGTGGAATTTCAACTCTTTGTCCGTTTTTTCCCACAAGGCTGAAATATGTGCCCTCGCTTTGAAATAAGTAAGCAAGGTTAGTTTGTATTTCATCCAACAATCTGTGCTACAAATTATGGCTACAGTATATGCAATTTCATCCACTTTTTGAGATTGCCTTTCGCTTACGGCCACACCGGCCTGAGTACGCCTGATCTCGTCCGATCTCGGAAGCTAAGCAGGGTCGGGCCTGGTTAGTACTTGGATGGGAGACCGCCTGGGAATACCAGGTGCTGTAAGCTTTTTGTCACTGCCTTGTGGAATTTCAACTCTTTGTCCGTTTTTTCCCACAAGGCTGAAATATGTGCCCTCGCTTTGAAATAAGTAAGCAAGGTTAGTTTGTATTTCATCCAACAATCTGTGCTACAAATTATGGCTACAGTATATGCAATTTCTTCCACTTTTTGAGATTGCCTTTCGCTTACGGCCACACCGGCCTGAGTACGCCTGATCTCGTCCGATCTCGGAAGCTAAGCAGGGTCGGGCCTGGTTAGTACTTGGATGGGAGACCGCCTGGGAATACCAGGTGCTGTAAGCTTTTTGTCACTGCCTTGTGGAATTTCAACTCTTTGTCCGTTTTTTCCCACAAGGCTGAAATATGTGCCCTCGCTTTGAAATAAGTAAGCAAGGTTAGTTTGTATTTCATCCAACAATCTGTGCTACAAATTATGGCTACAGTATATGCAATTTCTTCCACTTTTTGAGATTGCCTTTCGCTTACGGCCACACCGGCCTGAGTACGCCTGATCTCGTCCGATCTCGGAAGCTAAGCAGGGTCGGGCCTGGTTAGTACTTGGATGGGAGACCGCCTGGGAATACCAGGTGCTGTAAGCTTTTTGTCACTGCCTTGTGGAATTTCAACTCTTTGTCCGTTTTTTCCCACAAGGCTGAAATATGTGCCCTCGCTTTGAAATAAGTAAGCAAGGTTAGTTTGTATTTCATCCAACAATCTGTGCTACAAATTATGGCTACAGTATATGCAATTTCTTTTTGAGTCCACTTTTTGAGATTGCCTTTCGCTTACGGCCACACCGGCCTGAGTACGCCTGATCTCGTCCGATCTCGGAAGCTAAGCAGGGTCGGGCCTGGTTAGTACTTGGATGGGAGACCGCCTGGGAATACCAGGTGCTGTAAGCTTTTTGTCACTGCCTTGTGGAATTTCAACTCTTTGTCCGTTTTTTCCCACAAGGCTGAAATATGTGCCCTCGCTTTGAAATAAGTAAGCAAGGTTAGTTTGTATTTCATCCAACAATCTGTGCTACAAATTATGGCTACAGTATATGCAATTTCATCCACTTTTTGAGATTGCCTTTCGCTTACGGCCACACCGGCCTGAGTACGCCTGATCTCGTCCGATCTCGGAAGCTAAGCAGGGTCGGGCCTGGTTAGTACTTGGATGGGAGACCGCCTGGGAATACCAGGTGCTGTAAGCTTTTTGTCACTGCCTTGTGGAATTTCAACTCTTTGTCCGTTTTTTCCCACAAGGCTGAAATATGTGCCCTCGCTTTGAAATAAGTAAGCAAGGTTAGTTTGTATTTCATCCAACAATCTGTGCTACAAATTATGGCTACAGTATATGCAATTTCTTCCACTTTTTGAGATTGCCTTTCGCTTACGGCCACACCGGCCTGAGTACGCCTGATCTCGTCCGATCTCGGAAGCTAAGCAGGGTCGGGCCTGGTTAGTACTTGGATGGGAGACCGCCTGGGAATACCAGGTGCTGTAAGCTTTTTGTCACTGCCTTGTGGAATTTCAACTCTTTGTCCGTTTTTTCCCACAAGGCTGAAATATGTGCCCTCGCTTTGAAATAAGTAAGCAAGGTTAGTTTGTATTTCATCCAACAATCTGTGCTACAAATTATGGCTACAGTATATGCAATTTCTTCCACTTTTTTGACACAAAGATGCTTATCTAAATGGTGAAAATGCAACAGCTGTTAATCAGGCTCACTTTGCTTTACATAGTGCACCAAGAGATAGTTTCTCGCTTACGGCCACACCGGCCTGAGTACGCCTGATCTCGTCCGATCTCGGAAGCTAAGCAGGGTCGGGCCTGGTTAGTACTTGGATGGGAGACCGCCTGGGAATACCAGGTGCTGTAAGCTTTTTGTCACTGCCTTGTGGAATTTCAACTCTTTGTCCGTTTTTTCCCACAAGGCTGAAATATGTGCCCTCGCTTTGAAATAAGTAAGCAAGGTTAGTTTGTATTTCATCCAACAATCTGTGCTACAAATTATGGCTACAGTATATGCAATTTCTTCCACTTTTTGAGATTGCCTTTCGCTTACGGCCACACCGGCCTGAGTACGCCTGATCTCGTCCGATCTCGGAAGCTAAGCAGGGTCGGGCCTGGTTAGTACTTGGATGGGAGACCGCCTGGGAATACCAGGTGCTGTAAGCTTTTTGTCACTGCCTTGTGGAATTTCAACTCTTTGTCCGTTTTTTCCCACAAGGCTGAAATATGTGCCCTCGCTTTGAAATAAGTAAGCAAGGTTAGTTTGTATTTCATCCAACAATCTGTGCTACAAATTATGGCTACAGTATATGCAATTTTTCTTTTTGAGTGACACCACTTTTTGAGACTTTGCCATAGTGCACCAAGAGATAGCTTTCGCTTACGGCCACACCGGCCTGAGTACGCCTGATCTCGTCCGATCTCGGAAGCTAAGCAGGGTCGGGCCTGGTTAGTACTTGGATGGGAGACCGCCTGGGAATACCAGGTGCTGTAAGCTTTTTGTCACTGCCTTGTGGAATTTCAACTCTTTGTCCGTTTTTTCCCACAAGGCTGAAATATGTGCCCTCGCTTTGAAATAAGTAAGCAAGGTTAGTTTGTATTTCATCCAACAATCTGTGCTACAAATTATGGCTACAGTATATGCAATTTCATCCACTTTTTGAGATTGCCTTTCGCTTACGGCCACACCGGCCTGAGTACGCCTGATCTCGTCCGATCTCGGAAGCTAAGCAGGGTCGGGCCTGGTTAGTACTTGGATGGGAGACCGCCTGGGAATACCAGGTGCTGTAAGCTTTTTGTCACTGCCTTGTGGAATTTCAACTCTTTGTCCGTTTTTTCCCACAAGGCTGAAATATGTGCCCTCGCTTTGAAATAAGTAAGCAAGGTTAGTTTGTATTTCATCCAACAATCTGTGCTACAAATTATGGCTACAGTATATGCAATTTCTTCCACTTTTTGAGATTGCCTTTCGCTTACGGCCACACCGGCCTGAGTACGCCTGATCTCGTCCGATCTCGGAAGCTAAGCAGGGTCGGGCCTGGTTAGTACTTGGATGGGAGACCGCCTGGGAATACCAGGTGCTGTAAGCTTTTTGTCACTGCCTTGTGGAATTTCAACTCTTTGTCCGTTTTTTCCCACAAGGCTGAAATATGTGCCCTCGCTTTGAAATAAGTAAGCAAGGTTAGTTTGTATTTCATCCAACAATCTGTGCTACAAATTATGGCTACAGTATATGCAATTTCTTCCACTTTTTGAGTGACCAAAGATGCTTATCTAAATGGTGAAAATGCAACAGCTGTTAATCAGGCTCACTTTGACTTTACATAGTGCACCAAGAGATAGTTTTCGCTTACGGCCACACCGGCCTGAGTACGCCTGATCTCGTCCGATCTCGGAAGCTAAGCAGGGTCGGGCCTGGTTAGTACTTGGATGGGAGACCGCCTGGGAATACCAGGTGCTGTAAGCTTTTTGTCACTGCCTTGTGGAATTTCAACTCTTTGTCCGTTTTTTCCCACAAGGCTGAAATATGTGCCCTCGCTTTGAAATAAGTAAGCAAGGTTAGTTTGTATTTCATCCAACAATCTGTGCTACAAATTATGGCTACAGTATATGCAATTTCTTCCACTTTTTGAGATTGCCTTTCGCTTACGGCCACACCGGCCTGAGTACGCCTGATCTCGTCCGATCTCGGAAGCTAAGCAGGGTCGGGCCTGGTTAGTACTTGGATGGGAGACCGCCTGGGAATACCAGGTGCTGTAAGCTTTTTGTCACTGCCTTGTGGAATTTCAACTCTTTGTCCGTTTTTTCCCACAAGGCTGAAATATGTGCCCTCGCTTTGAAATAAGTAAGCAAGGTTAGTTTGTATTTCATCCAACAATCTGTGCTACAAATTATGGCTACAGTATATGCAATTTCATCCACTTTTTGAGATTGCCTTTCGCTTACGGCCACACCGGCCTGAGTACGCCTGATCTCGTCCGATCTCGGAAGCTAAGCAGGGTCGGGCCTGGTTAGTACTTGGATGGGAGACCGCCTGGGAATACCAGGTGCTGTAAGCTTTTTGTCACTGCCTTGTGGAATTTCAACTCTTTGTCCGTTTTTTCCCACAAGGCTGAAATATGTGCCCTCGCTTTGAAATAAGTAAGCAAGGTTAGTTTGTATTTCATCCAACAATCTGTGCTACAAATTATGGCTACAGTATATGCAATTTCTTCCACTTTTTGAGATTGCCTTTCGCTTACGGCCACACCGGCCTGAGTACGCCTGATCTCGTCCGATCTCGGAAGCTAAGCAGGGTCGGGCCTGGTTAGTACTTGGATGGGAGACCGCCTGGGAATACCAGGTGCTGTAAGCTTTTTGTCACTGCCTTGTGGAATTTCAACTCTTTGTCCGTTTTTTCCCACAAGGCTGAAATATGTGCCCTCGCTTTGAAATAAGTAAGCAAGGTTAGTTTGTATTTCATCCAACAATCTGTGCTACAAATTATGGCTACAGTATATGCAATTTCTTCCACTTTTTGAGATTGCCTTTCGCTTACGGCCACACCGGCCTGAGTACGCCTGATCTCGTCCGATCTCGGAAGCTAAGCAGGGTCGGGCCTGGTTAGTACTTGGATGGGAGACCGCCTGGGAATACCAGGTGCTGTAAGCTTTTTGTCACTGCCTTGTGGAATTTCAACTCTTTGTCCGTTTTTTCCCACAAGGCTGAAATATGTGCCCTCGCTTTGAAATAAGTAAGCAAGGTTAGTTTGTATTTCATCCAACAATCTGTGCTACAAATTATGGCTACAGTATATGCAATTTCTTCCACTTTTTGAGATTGCCTTTCGCTTACGGCCACACCGGCCTGAGTACGCCTGATCTCGTCCGATCTCGGAAGCTAAGCAGGGTCGGGCCTGGTTAGTACTTGGATGGGAGACCGCCTGGGAATACCAGGTGCTGTAAGCTTTTTGTCACTGCCTTGTGGAATTTCAACTCTTTGTCCGTTTTTTCCCACAAGGCTGAAATATGTGCCCTCGCTTTGAAATAAGTAAGCAAGGTTAGTTTGTATTTCATCCAACAATCTGTGCTACAAATTATGGCTACAGTATATGCAATTTCTTCCACTTTTTGAGTGACACAAAGATGCTTATCTAAATGGTGAAAATGCAACAGCTGTTAATCAGGCTCACTTTGACTTTACATAGTGCACCAAGAGATAGTTTCTCGCTTACGGCCACACCGGCCTGAGTACGCCTGATCTCGTCCGATCTCGGAAGCTAAGCAGGGTCGGGCCTGGTTAGTACTTGGATGGGAGACCGCCTGGGAATACCAGGTGCTGTAAGCTTTTTGTCACTGCCTTGTGGAATTTCAACTCTTTGTCCGTTTTTTCCCACAAGGCTGAAATATGTGCCCTCGCTTTGAAATAAGTAAGCAAGGTTAGTTTGTATTTCATCCAACAATCTGTGCTACAAATTATGGCTACAGTATATGCAATTTCTTCCACTTTTTGAGATTGCCTTTCGCTTACGGCCACACCGGCCTGAGTACGCCTGATCTCGTCCGATCTCGGAAGCTAAGCAGGGTCGGGCCTGGTTAGTACTTGGATGGGAGACCGCCTGGGAATACCAGGTGCTGTAAGCTTTTTGTCACTGCCTTGTGGAATTTCAACTCTTTGTCCGTTTTTTCCCACAAGGCTGAAATATGTGCCCTCGCTTTGAAATAAGTAAGCAAGGTTAGTTTGTATTTCATCCAACAATCTGTGCTACAAATTATGGCTACAGTATATGCAATTTCATCCACTTTTTGAGATTGCCTTTCGCTTACGGCCACACCGGCCTGAGTACGCCTGATCTCGTCCGATCTCGGAAGCTAAGCAGGGTCGGGCCTGGTTAGTACTTGGATGGGAGACCGCCTGGGAATACCAGGTGCTGTAAGCTTTTTGTCACTGCCTTGTGGAATTTCAACTCTTTGTCCGTTTTTTCCCACAAGGCTGAAATATGTGCCCTCGCTTTGAAATAAGTAAGCAAGGTTAGTTTGTATTTCATCCAACAATCTGTGCTACAAATTATGGCTACAGTATATGCAATTTCTTCCACTTTTTGAGATTGCCTTTCGCTTACGGCCACACCGGCCTGAGTACGCCTGATCTCGTCCGATCTCGGAAGCTAAGCAGGGTCGGGCCTGGTTAGTACTTGGATGGGAGACCGCCTGGGAATACCAGGTGCTGTAAGCTTTTTGTCACTGCCTTGTGGAATTTCAACTCTTTGTCCGTTTTTTCCCACAAGGCTGAAATATGTGCCCTCGCTTTGAAATAAGTAAGCAAGGTTAGTTTGTATTTCATCCAACAATCTGTGCTACAAATTATGGCTACAGTATATGCAATTTCTTCCACTTTTTGAGATTGCCTTTCGCTTACGGCCACACCGGCCTGAGTACGCCTGATCTCGTCCGATCTCGGAAGCTAAGCAGGGTCGGGCCTGGTTAGTACTTGGATGGGAGACCGCCTGGGAATACCAGGTGCTGTAAGCTTTTTGTCACTGCCTTGTGGAATTTCAACTCTTTGTCCGTTTTTTCCCACAAGGCTGAAATATGTGCCCTCGCTTTGAAATAAGTAAGCAAGGTTAGTTTGTATTTCATCCAACAATCTGTGCTACAAATTATGGCTACAGTATATGCAATTTCTAAATGGTGAAAATCCAGCTTTTTGAGACATAGTGCCTTTCGCTTACGGCCACACCGGCCTGAGTACGCCTGATCTCGTCCGATCTCGGAAGCTAAGCAGGGTCGGGCCTGGTTAGTACTTGGATGGGAGACCGCCTGGGAATACCAGGTGCTGTAAGCTTTTTGTCACTGCCTTGTGGAATTTCAACTCTTTGTCCGTTTTTTCCCACAAGGCTGAAATATGTGCCCTCGCTTTGAAATAAGTAAGCAAGGTTAGTTTGTATTTCATCCAACAATCTGTGCTACAAATTATGGCTACAGTATATGCAATTTCTTCCACTTTTTGAGATTGCCTTTCGCTTACGGCCACACCGGCCTGAGTACGCCTGATCTCGTCCGATCTCGGAAGCTAAGCAGGGTCGGGCCTGGTTAGTACTTGGATGGGAGACCGCCTGGGAATACCAGGTGCTGTAAGCTTTTTGTCACTGCCTTGTGGAATTTCAACTCTTTGTCCGTTTTTTCCCACAAGGCTGAAATATGTGCCCTCGCTTTGAAATAAGTAAGCAAGGTTAGTTTGTATTTCATCCAACAATCTGTGCTACAAATTATGGCTACAGTATATGCAATTTCTTCCACTTTTTGAGATTGCCTTTCGCTTACGGCCACACCGGCCTGAGTACGCCTGATCTCGTCCGATCTCGGAAGCTAAGCAGGGTCGGGCCTGGTTAGTACTTGGATGGGAGACCGCCTGGGAATACCAGGTGCTGTAAGCTTTTTGTCACTGCCTTGTGGAATTTCAACTCTTTGTCCGTTTTTTCCCACAAGGCTGAAATATGTGCCCTCGCTTTGAAATAAGTAAGCAAGGTTAGTTTGTATTTCATCCAACAATCTGTGCTACAAATTATGGCTACAGTATATGCAATTTCTTTTTGAGTCCACTTTTTGAGATTGCCTTTCGCTTACGGCCACACCGGCCTGAGTACGCCTGATCTCGTCCGATCTCGGAAGCTAAGCAGGGTCGGGCCTGGTTAGTACTTGGATGGGAGACCGCCTGGGAATACCAGGTGCTGTAAGCTTTTTGTCACTGCCTTGTGGAATTTCAACTCTTTGTCCGTTTTTTCCCACAAGGCTGAAATATGTGCCCTCGCTTTGAAATAAGTAAGCAAGGTTAGTTTGTATTTCATCCAACAATCTGTGCTACAAATTATGGCTACAGTATATGCAATTTCATCCACTTTTTGAGATTGCCTTTCGCTTACGGCCACACCGGCCTGAGTACGCCTGATCTCGTCCGATCTCGGAAGCTAAGCAGGGTCGGGCCTGGTTAGTACTTGGATGGGAGACCGCCTGGGAATACCAGGTGCTGTAAGCTTTTTGTCACTGCCTTGTGGAATTTCAACTCTTTGTCCGTTTTTTCCCACAAGGCTGAAATATGTGCCCTCGCTTTGAAATAAGTAAGCAAGCTTAGTTTGTATTTCATCCAACAATCTGTGCTACAAATTATGGCTACAGTATATGCAATTTCTTCCGCTTTTTGAGATTGCCTTTCGCTTACGGCCACACCGGCCTGAGTACGCCTGATCTCGTCCGATCTCGGAAGCTAAGCAGGGTCGGGCCTGGTTAGTACTTGGATGGGAGACCGCCTGGGAATACCAGGTGCTGTAAGCTTTTTGTCACTGCCTTGTGGAATTTCAACTCTTTGTCCGTTTTTTCCCACAAGGCTGAAATATGTGCCCTCGCTTTGAAATAAGTAAGCAAGCTTAGTTTGTATTTCATCCAACAATCTGTGCTACAAATTATGGCTACAGTATATGCAATTTCTTCCACTTTTTGAGATTGCCTTTCGCTTACGGCCACACCGGCCTGAGTACGCCTGATCTCGTCCGATCTCGGAAGCTAAGCAGGGTCGGGCCTGGTTAGTACTTGGATGGGAGACCGCCTGGGAATACCAGGTGCTGTAAGCTTTTTGTCACTGCCTTGTGGAATTTCAACTCTTTGTCCGTTTTTTCCCACAAGGCTGAAATATGTGCCCTCGCTTTGAAATAAGTAAGCAAGGTTAGTTTGTATTTCATCCAACAATCTGTGCTACAAATTATGGCTACAGTATATGCAATTTCTTCCACTTTTTGAGATTGCCTTTCGCTTACGGCCACACCGGCCTGAGTACGCCTGATCTCGTCCGATCTCGGAAGCTAAGCAGGGTCGGGCCTGGTTAGTACTTGGATGGGAGACCGCCTGGGAATACCAGGTGCTGTAAGCTTTTTGTCACTGCCTTGTGGAATTTCAACTCTTTGTCCGTTTTTTCCCACAAGGCTGAAATATGTGCCCTCGCTTTGAAATAAGTAAGCAAGCTTAGTTTGTATTTCATCCAACAATCTGTGCTACAAATTATGGCTACAGTATATGCAATTTCTTCCGCTTTTTGAGATTGCCTTTCGCT
>NW_027259347.1:0-33805 GCF_045791955.1 Oncorhynchus clarkii lewisi
CAGTGGGACTGTATTTTAGCAGGTGGTAGACGGTGGGACTATTTTAGCAGGTGGTAGACGGTGGGACTGTATTTTAGCAGGTGGTAGACAGTGGGACTGTATTTTAGCAGGTGGTAGACAGTGGGACTGTATTTTAGCAGGTGGTAGACAGTGGGACTGTATTTTAGCAGGTGGTAGACAGTGGGACTGTATTTTAGCAGGTGGTAGACGGTGGGACTGTATTTTAGCAGGTGGTAGACGGTGGGACTGTATTTTAGCAGGTGGTAGACGGTGGGATTTTAGCAGGTGGTAGACGGTGGGACTGTATTTTAGCAGGTGGTAGACGGTGGGACTGTATTTTAGCAGGTGGTAGACGGTGGGACTGTATTTTAGCAGGTGGTAGACGGTGGGACTGTATTTTAGCAGGTGGTAGACGGTGGGACTGTATTTTAGCAGGTGGTAGACGGTGGGACTGTATTTTAGCAGGTGGTAGACGGTGGGACTGTATTTTAGCAGGTGGTAGACGGTGGGACTGTATTTTAGCAGGTGGTAGACGGTGGGTATTTTAGCAGGTGGTAGACGGTGGGACTGTATTTTAGCAGGTGGTAGACGGTGGGACTGTATTTTAGCAGGTGGTAGACGGTGGGACTGTATTTTAGCAGGTGGTAGACGGTGGGACTATTTTAGCAGGTGGTAGACGGTGGGACTGTATTTTAGCAGGTGGTAGACGGTGGGACTATTTTAGCAGGTGGTAGACGGTGGGACTGTATTTTAGCAGGTGGTAGACGGTGGGACTATTTTAGCAGGTGGTAGACAGTGGGACTGTATTTTAGCAGGTGGTAGACAGTGGGACTGTATTTTAGCAGGTGGTAGACGGTGGGACTGTATTTTAGCAGGTGGTAGACAGTGGGACTGTATTTTAGCAGGTGGTAGACGGTGGGACTGTATTTTAGCAGGTGGTAGACGGTGGGACTGTATTTTAGCAGGTGGTAGACAGTGGGACTGTATTTTAGCAGGTGGTAGACAGTGGGACTGTATTTTAGCAGGTGGTAGACGGTGGGACTGTATTTTAGCAGGTGGTAGACGGTGGGACTGTATTTTAGCAGGTGGTAGACAGTGGGACTGTATTTTAGCAGGTGGTAGACAGTGGGACTGTATTTTAGCAGGTGGTAGACGGTGGGACTGTATTTTAGCAGGTGGTAGACGGTGGGACTGTATTTTAGCAGGTGGTAGACGGTGGGACTGTATTTTAGCAGGTGGTAGACGGTGGGACTGTATTTTAGCAGGTGGTAGACGGTGGGACTGTATTTTAGCAGGTGGTAGACGGTGGGACTGTATTTTAGCAGGTGGTAGACGGTGGGACTGTATTTTAGCAGGTGGTAGACGGTGGGACTGTATTTTAGCAGGTGGTAGACGGTGGGACTGTATTTTAGCAGGTGGTAGACAGTGGGACTGTATTTTAGCAGGTGGTAGACAGGTGGGACTGTATTTTAGCAGGTGGTAGACGGTGGGACTGTATTTTAGCAGGTGGTAGACAGTGGGACTGTATTTTAGCAGGTGGTACTGACAGGTGGGACTGTATTTTAGCAGGTGGTAGACAGTGGGACTGTATTTTAGCAGGTGGTAGACGGTGGGACTGTATTTTAGCAGGTGGTAGACGGTGGGACTGTATTTTAGCAGGTGGTAGACGGTGGGACTGTATTTTAGCAGGTGGTAGACGGTGGGACTGTATTTTAGCAGGTGGTAGACAGTGGGACTGTATTTTAGCAGGTGGTAGACGGTGGGACTGTATTTTAGCAGGTGGTAGACGGTGGGACTGTATTTTAGCAGGTGGTAGACGGTGGGACTGTATTTTAGCAGGTGGTAGACGGTGGGACTGTATTTTAGCAGGTGGTAGACGGTGGGACTGTATTTTAGCAGGTGGTAGACGGTGGGACTGTATTTTAGCAGGTGGTAGACGGTGGGACTGTATTTTAGCAGGTGGTAGACGGTGGGACTGTATTTTAGCAGGTGGTAGACGGTGGGACTGTATTTTAGCAGGTGGTAGACGGTGGGACTGTATTTTAGCAGGTGGTAGACGGTGGGACTGTATTTTAGCAGGTGGTAGACGGTGGGACTGTATTTTAGCAGGTGGTAGACGGTGGGACTGTATTTTAGCAGGTGGTAGACGGTGGGACTGTATTTTAGCAGGTGGTAGACGGTGGGACTGTATTTTAGCAGGTGGTAGACAGCGGGACTGTATTTTAGCAGGTGGTAGACGGCGGGACTGTATTTTAGCAGGTGGTAGACGGCGGGACTGTATTTTAGCAGGTGGTAGACGGTGGGACTATTTTAGCAGGTGGTAGACAGTGGGACTGTATTTTAGCAGGTGGTAGACAGTGGGACTGTATTTTAGCAGGTGGTAGACGGTGGGACTGTATTTTAGCAGGTGGTAGACAGTGGGACTGTATTTTAGCAGGTGGTAGACAGTGGGACTGTATTTTAGCAGGTGGTAGACGGTGGGACTGTATTTTAGCAGGTGGTAGACGGTGGGACTGTATTTTAGCAGGTGGTAGACGGTGGGATTGTATTTTAGCAGGTGGTAGACGGTGGAACTGTATTTTAGCAGGTGGTAGACAGTGGGACTGTATTTTAGCAGGTGGTAGACAGTGGGACTGTATTTTAGCAGGTGGTAGACGGTGGGACTGTATTTTAGCAGGTGGTAGACGGTGGGACTGTATTTTAGCAGGTGGTAGACGGTGGGACTGTATTTTAGCAGGTGGTAGACGGTGGGACTGTATTTTAGCAGGTGGTAGACGGTGGGACTGTATTTTAGCAGGTGGTAGACAGTGGGACTGTATTTTAGCAGGTGGTAGACGGTGGGACTGTATTTTAGCAGGTGGTAGACGGTGGGACTGTATTTTAGCAGGTGGTAGACGGTGGGACTGTATTTTAGCAGGTGGTAGACGGTGGGACTGTATTTTAGCAGGTGGTAGACGGTGGGACTGTATTTTAGCAGGTGGTAGACGGTGGGACTGTATTTTAGCAGGTGGTAGACGGTGGGACTGTATTTTAGCAGGTGGTAGACGGTGGGACTGTATTTTAGCAGGTGGTAGACGGTGGGACTATTTTAGCAGGTGGTAGACGGTGGGACTATTTTAGCAGGTGGTAGACAGTGGGACTGTATTTTAGCAGGTGGTAGACAGTGGGACTGTATTTTAGCAGGTGGTAGACGGTGGGACTGTATTTTAGCAGGTGGTAGACAGTGGGACTGTATTTTAGCAGGTGGTAGACGGTGGGACTGTATTTTAGCAGGTGGTAGACGGTGGGACTATTTTAGCAGGTGGTAGACAGTGGGACTGTATTTTAGCAGGTGGTAGACAGTGGGACTGTATTTTAGCAGGTGGTAGACGGTGGGACTGTATTTTAGCAGGTGGTAGACGGTGGGACTATTTTAGCAGGTGGTAGACAGTGGGACTGTATTTTAGCAGGTGGTAGACAGTGGGACTGTATTTTAGCAGGTGGTAGACGGCGGGACTGTATTTTTGATTCTCTAATAATATATGGATAAACAATGCACTGTTCTTTCTTCTCAGGTTCCAAGGGCTCAAGTGGGTCACCAGGTAAACCAGGGGGGAATGGACAGGATGGTCCTCCTGGATATGAGAAAGGGCTCCCAGGACAACCTGGCAGACCTGGTCCCCCTGGACCCCCCGGACCTCGAGGACCTAAAGGCTTGAGTGGTATAGTTGGTTTCCCTGGACCAGTCGGTGATAAGGTACTTCATTACTGATACTCATCACTACATCTTAGATGTTCTTTGTTTACCTCATTAAACTACTAAAACTTTGGTAAAAATTGCTATTATGAATGGTTTCTAGACAAATTAATACTGCTCAAGATTGATAAATGAGGTGCAGTATGTCTGTATGTATTTAAGTTGAGAATATATTCCTTCCCAAGTAAGTGGTCTTGGAAGTAATGTAGGAACAGATGTCTTTGTTAAGACACAGGATGTTTATGTGTGAGTATCTTGGTGTGTGGGTGTTACTGTGTGTTGCTATGCCAGTGGGTGTTACTGTGTGTTGCTATGCCAGTGGGTGTTACTGTGTGTTGCTATGCCAGTGACTGTTGGTTTATCCCCCTTGCAGGGGGACCCTGGGCACACGGGCCCTCCTGGGAACCCAGGCCTTCCAGGAATGACAGGCTTACAGGGTGAGTAGAGAGACAACAGAAAATACACACAAACATGATAAGGGGAACTTAAAGGGACAGGAAGAGAGGAAGGGGAGGTCATAAAGGGACAGGAAGAGAGGAAGTGGAGGTCATAAAGGGACAGGAAGAGAGGAAGGGGAGGTCATAAAGGGACAGGAAGAGAGGAAGGGGGGGTCATAAAGGGACAGGAAGAGAGGAAGGGGAGGTCATAAAGGGACAGGAAGAGAGGAAGTGGAGGTCATAAAGGGACAGGAAGAGAGGAAGGGGAGGTCATAAAGGGACAGGAAGAGAGGAAGGGGAGGTCATAAATGGACAGGAAGAGAGGAAGGGGAGGTCATAAAGGGACAGGAAGAGAGGAAGGGGAGGTCATAAAGGGACAGGAAGAGAGGAAGGGGAGGTCATAAAGGGACAGGAAGAGAGGAAGGGGAGGTCATAAAGGGACAGGAAGAGAGGAAGGGGAGGTCATAAAGGGACAGGAAGAGAGGAAGGGGAGGTCATAAAGGGACAGGAAGAGAGGAAGTGGAGGTCATAAAGGGACAGGAAGAGAGGAAGGGGAGGTCATAAAGGGACAGGAAGAGAGGAAGTTGAGGTCATAAAGGGACAGGAAGAGAGGAAGGGGAGGTCATAAAGGGACAGGAAGAGAGGAAGGGGAGGTCATAAAGGGACAGGAAGAAAGGAAGGGGAGGTCATAAAGGGACAGGAAGAGAGGAAGGGGAGGTCATAAAGGGACAGGAAGAGAGGAAGTGGAGGTCATAAAGGGACAGGAAGAGAGGAAGGGGAGGTCATAAAGGGACAGGAAGAGAGGAAGGGGAGGTCATAAAGGGACAGGAAGAGAGGAAGGGGAGGTCATAAAGGGACAGGAAGAGAGGAAGGGGAGGTCATAAAGGGACAGGAAGAGAGGATTCCAAAACGTGGGTTATTATCAGAGTGAAAGTGCTGTAATTACGACTAATATCTTCTCTGTATCCTGACACTCAAACCCCTGACCCTATTCTGCAGGTGACCCAGGAGACTCTATAGGACAACCAGGACTACCTGGGCCACCGGGTCCTCCAGGAGAATGCAGAACCTTAGGTGATCACAATACAACGTCTGCTGACAGCATGGCTCCTTATTCCCCATACAGAGCTCTACACTCCGCTTGGCTAGAGCCAGAGTATCTGGGGCGCTACATTTGGACACATTTCCAACTGAGTGAACAAACACAAACAACACTATTACAGTTTTGAGATGATGACAACAGGATACAGGATGTTTAGGACTCCCGGATCTACCAGATAAAAAAGTTACTAAATAAGTACTCACTTCCAATGGGGATTCTAGCCCGTACAGTTTAGAAGTCACATCAGTGCACAGTACACTCTTAGGAAAACTATGCTATCTAGAACCTAAAAAGGTTATTCGACTGTCCCCATAGGACAACCCTTTGAAGAATCCTTTTGGGTTCTATGTAGAACCCTTTCCATGTAGGACCAAAAAAGTGTTCTCCCTGGAACCAAAAAGGGTTCTCCAATGGGGACATCCGAAGAACCCTTTTGGAACCCTTTTTTTCTAAGAGGGCAGCATGACAGAACTGTGTGCTATGTATGTATCATGACCATATCCTGTTTATGTTCTCCCCATGATCCTGGTACTGCTCTTGTCCAGAGTGTGATGCTGAGTCATTAGAATAGGAGTAACTTCAGGTCACATATGATATTCAGGGATATTAACTGAATATGCTATGGCTAGCTTGCCATACTTTACCTGCACACAGAGGATAGCTGCAAAATGGCTTATGCTCAGGTGAGGTCCCCAATGCATTAGGTGTTTTGGCGCTGCTCACTATACCTTCTGAAGGGTGCACCGATCGGGTCGATCAGGCCCCATCTGAGCCAGGTGGCTTGCCAACTGCACCTCCAGCCATTACCATGCCCTCTCTGCCTCCTGCCTAGCTATGCAACAGATCTTCTAACGCTGTGCTCCCTTTACTCATAGAATCCTTAGTGTCCTTCTACTGGTAGACACTTGGCCTTCCATCCCTTGTCAGTGCATTCATCCACGAGTGTCTGGCACGTCAACAGCTTCCTTTTGTAGGCTTCCTTAATGCTCTCCTCCTGTGGAGTCATTAGCATGGCCATTTAGATGTTGGTGCTCCTTGACCAGACTGGCAGGTCTGGTCTGAATGTTGTGCTGACAATGTCCTGGGGGAAGATGAGATGCCTTCCCAGGTCAGCTCTTAACTCTTTCCAATCCACTGCTGTTGTTGTCAGTAAATTGCTGCTGTTCT
This sequence comes from Oncorhynchus clarkii lewisi, assembly GCF_045791955.1. Taxonomy (NCBI): domain Eukaryota; kingdom Metazoa; phylum Chordata; class Actinopteri; order Salmoniformes; family Salmonidae; genus Oncorhynchus; species Oncorhynchus clarkii. The sequence continues at coordinate 6,443 of NW_027259347.1, forward strand.
CAGTCTGTCAGTCAGTCAGGCTGCTGCTGCTGTTGTCAGTCAGTCAGTCAGTCAGGCTGCTGCTATTGTTCCCAGTCAGTCAGTCAGGCTGCTGCTGTTGTTCTCAGTCAGTCAGTCAGTCAGTCAGGCTGCTGCTGCTGTTGTCAGTCTGTCAGTCAGTCAGTCAGGCTGCTGCTGTTGTTCCCAGTCAGTCAGTCAGGCTGCTGCTGTTGTTCCCAGTCAGTCAGTCAGTCAGTCAGGCTGCTGCTGTTCTCAGTCAGTCAGGCTGCTGCTGTTGTTCCCAGTCAGTCAGTCAGGCTGCTGCTGTTCTCAGTCAGTCAGTCAGTCAGTCAGGCTGCTGCTGTTGTTCCCAGTCAGTCAGTCAGGCTGCTGCTGCTGTTCCCAGCCAGTCAGTCAGTCAGGCTGCTGCTGTTGTTCCCAGCCAGTCAGTCAGTCAGTCAGGCTGCTGCTGTTGTTCCCAGCCAGTCAGTTAGTCAGGCTGCTGCTGTTGTTCCCAGTCAGTCAGTCAGTCAGTCAGGCTGCTGCTGTTGTTCCCAGCCAGTCAGTCAGTCAGGCTGCTGCTGTTGTTCCCAGCCAGTCAGTCAGTCAGTCAGTCAGGCTGCTGCTGTTGTTCCCAGCCAGTCAGTCAGTCAGTCAGGCTGCTGCTGTTCTCAGTCAGTCAGTCAGTCAGTCAGGCTGCTGCTGTTGTTCCCAGCCAGTCAGTCAGTCAGGCTGCTGCTGTTGTTCCCAGCCAGTCAGTCAGTCAGTCAGGCTGCTGCTGTTCTCAGTCAGTCAGTCAGTCAGGCTGCTGCTGTTGTTGTTTTCTGTATTTGTGTTCACTTCCAAATGTGACGTTTGTGTTGGGGCAGTGATTCACACTCCTAGAAGGTATGTGCAGGTGTGATTGGCACTAGGGTTGCAAAATTCCGGTAACTTTTCCAGAAATCCTTGTTGGAGGATTACAGATGTCCTTATTTCCTCCCGATTCTGGGAACCTCCCAACCGGAATTTCTGGGAAAGTGACTAGAAATGTGCAACCCTAATTGATCTTTTTCACACTCTATAGATCCAAAGGGAGACCCAGGAGATCCAGGGAGCCCAGGACCCAGAGGCTCACCAGGACAGCCTGGTGTCCACGGAGCCCGTGGACCACTGGGTGGCCCAGGTAATGGATCCCTAAAGTCCCCTTCTGTATGTCACTCATTTCATATTTTCTCCTTAGGACAGGGTACAGGACATTTAATTTATGTCTATGTGTTTGTTTAGTGTCTACATATGTAAGCATTTTAGATTCTAAAGTTTGTGTGTGTGCAGGTTTCCCTGGTCCCTCAGGTCCGCCGGGTCGTCCAGGCTCCCCAGGGCCTCCCGGAGGAATTCTCGGAGGTCAAGGCCCCAAGGGCAATCCTGGACTGCCCGGTCCTCCAGGTACTAAGACCCAATCTACAGTTGAAGTCGGAGGTTTACATTCACCTTAGCCAAATACATTTAAACTCCGTTTTTCACAATTCCTGACATTTAATCCCAGTAAAAAATACCCTGTCTTAGGTCAGTTAGGATCACCAGTTTATTTTAAGAATGTGAAATGTCAGAATAATAGTAGAGAGAATTATTTCTTTCAGCTTTTATTTCTTTCATCACATTCCAAGTGGTTCAGAAGTGTACATGCACTCAATTAGTATTTTGTAGCATTGCCTTTAAATTGTTCAACTTGGGGCAAACGTTTCGGGTAGCCTTCCACAAGCTTCCCACAATAAGTTGGGTGAATTTTGTTCCATTCATCCTGACAGAGCTGGTGTAACTAAGTCAGGTTTGTAGGCCTCCTTGCTCGCACACGCTTTGTCAGTTCTGCCCACAAATTTCCTATAGGATGAGGTCAGGGCTTTGTGATGGCCACTCCAATACCTTGACTTTGTTGTCATGTAGCCATTTTCCACAACTTTGGAAGTATGCTTGGGGTCATTGTCCATTTGGAAGACCAATTTGCGACCAAGCTTTAACTTCCTGACTGATGTCTTGACATGTTGCTTCAATATATCCACATAATTTTCTTTCCTCGTGATGTTATCTGTTTTGTGAAGTGCACCAGTCCCTCCTGCATCAAAGCACCCCCACAACATGATGCTGCCACCCCAGTGCTTCATGGTTGGGATGATGTTCTTCGGCTTGCAAGCCTCCTCCTTTTTCCTCCAAACATAACGATGGTTATTATGGCCAAGCAGTTATATTTTTGTTTCATCAGACCAGAGGACATTTCTCCAAAAAGTACGATCTTTGTCCCCATGTGCAGTTGCAAACCATAGTGTGGCTTTTTTATGGCGGTTTTGGAGCAGTGGCTTCTTACTTGTTGAGCGGACTTTCGGGTTATGTCGATATTGGAGTCATTTTACTGTGGATATAGATACTTTTGTACCTGTTTCTCCAGCATCTTCACGAGGTCCTTTGCTGTTGTTCTGGGATTGATTTGCACTTTTGGCACCAAAGTACGTTCATCTCTAGGAAACAGAACGCGTCTCCTTCCTGAGCAGTATGACGGCTGCGTGGTCCCATGGTGTTTATACTTGTGTACTATTGTTTGTTCAGATGAACGTGGTACCTTCAGGCATTTGGAAATTGCTCCCAATGATGAACCAGACTTGTGGAGATCTACAATTTTTTTTTCTGAGGTCTTGGCTGATTTCTTTTGATTATCCCATCATGTCAAACAAAGAGGCACTAAGTTTGAAGGTAGACCTTGAAATACACTGCTCAAAAAAATAAATAAAGGGAACACTAAAATAACACATCCTAGATCTGAATTAATGAAATATTCTTATTAAATACTTTTTTCTTTACATAGTTGAATGTGCTGACAACAAAATCACACACAAATGATCAATGGAAATCAAATTTATCAACCCATGGAGGTCTGGATTTGGAGTCACACTCAAAATTAAAGTGGAAAACCACACTACAGGCTGATCCAACTTTGATGTAATGTCCTTAAAACAAGTCAAAATGAGGCTCAGTAGTGTGTGTGGCCGCCACGTGCCTGTATGACCTGCCTACAACGCCTGGGCATGCTCCTGATGAGGTGGCGGATGGTCTCCTGAGGGATCTCCTCCCAGACCTGGACTAAAGCATCCGCCAACTCCTGGACAGTCTGTGGTGCAACGTGGCGTTGGTGGATGGAGCGAGACATGATGTCCCAGATGTGCTCAATTGGATTCAGGTCTGGGGAACGGGCGGGCCAGTCCATAGCATCAATGCCTTCCTCTTGCAGGAACTGCTGACACACTCCAGCAACATGAGATCTTGCATTAGGAGGAACCCAGGGCCAACCGCACCAGAATATGGTCTCACAAGGGGTCTGAGGATCTCATCTCGGTACCTAATGGCAGTCAGGCTACCTCTGGCGAGCACATGGAGGGCTGTGCGGCCCCCCAAAGAAATGCCACCCCACACCATGACTGACCCACCGCCAAACCGGTCATGCTGGAGGATGTTGCAGGCAGCAGAACGTTCTCCATGGCGTCTCCAGACTCTGTCACGTCTGTCACATGTGCTCAGTGTGAACCTGCTTTCATCTGTGAAGAGCACAGCGCGCCAGTGGTGAATTTGCCAATCTTGGTGTTCTCTGGCAAATGCCAAACGTCCTGCACGGTGTTGGGCTGTAAGCACAACCCCCACCTGTGGACGTCGGGCCCTCATACCACCCTCATGTAGTCTGTTTCTGACCGTTTGAGCAGACACATGCACATTTGCTGGAGGTCATTTTGCAGGGCTCTGGCAGTGCTCCTCCTGCTCCTCCTTGACTTGATGTGAATTTCTCCACAGGTTTCCCGGGACCCCCAGGGCTGCATGGTCTGAACGGGCTCCAAGGCCAAAAAGGAGAGAAGGGAGCAAGAGGTGAGGTTACAAACACTTATCTATTCAGAGACAGTTATTTATCGATATCTAAATCCAGGTAAAGTACGTTACTAATAGAAACAGGTACCAGTAGTCCTTATGTGTCACATCTCACTCTCTCAGGACCAGATGTGTTGGGCCCACAAGGGCCATCTGGGTTCCCCGGACTCAAAGGCCACACAGGCTCCCAGGGACCCCCGGGAACGTCTTACCCCGGATCTAAAGGCCTAAGGGGCCCTCCAGGCTACCAAGGTACTGTTTGTGTCAGTCATGAGTGAAAAATGTGCTTTTCAAGATAGTAATGACATGATTGATATGCCATGTAAGAGTTCACCATACGTTAGAATTTAGCAAAAGGTTGGCGTGTGATTTTATTTTAAGTTTATAGAAGGTGCATTCGGAAAGTATTCAGACTCCTGGACTTTCTTTCACATGTTGTTACATTACAGATTTATTCAAAAATGTATGAATCTACACACAATACCCCATAATGACAAAGCGAAAACAGGTTTTTAGACATTTTTTAAATGTATTAAAAACAAAAACATTTTAACACTATGATTTTCTTTTAAGTTTCTAATATAGTAGATACAGTACATTGTGTGTCATTACTGCGTAGTTCCCCGGTGGAGTAGGGTACATGTGAGTGTTGGTTTGTTGACATGATGTTAGCTACTGTTTGACTCCTGTATGGTTGATTGAATGTGTAATGTCACCCAGGACCAAAAGGAGTCACTGGTGAGCCCGGTGGTTCAGGTGGAGAGTGCTCAGAATGTCACAGAGGACCCAACGGAGAGCCAGGATACGAAGGCATTCATGGACCTCCAGGTGTGCATGTGTGTCTATCTGTATCTGTATCTGTATCTGTGTCTGTATCTGTATCTGTCTGTCTGCCTGTCTGCCTGTCTGCCTGTCTGCCTGTCTGTCTGTCTGTACCAGGTGACAAATGTCTGTCTGTCTGTCTGTACCAGGTGAAAAATGTCTGTCTGTCTCTGTCTGTACCAGGTGACAAATGTCAAACTGTCTGTCTGTACCAGGTGACAAATGTCAAACTGTCTGTCAGTGTGTACGCCAAATAATGAAAGGCTTACTTACAAGCCCTTAACCAACAATGCAGTTCTAAGAAAATACCTAAAAAAAGGTAAGAGAAAAGAATAACAAATAATTAAAGAGCAGCAGTAAATAACAATATCGGGGCTATATACAAGGGGTACCGGTACATAGTCAATGTGCAGGGGATCGGTGTCAAGGTAATTGAGATAATATGTACATGTAGCTAGAGTTATTAAAGTGACTATGCATAGATAATAACAGAGTAGCAGAAGCTTAGAAGGGGGGGGGGCAATGCAAATATTCTGGGTAGCCATTTGATTAGCTGTTCAGGGGTTTTATGGCTTGGGGATAGAAGCTGTTTAGAAGCCTCTTGGACCTAACGTTGGCGCTCCAGTACCGCCGTGTTGTTACCTACCCTCACCACCTGGGGGCAGCCTGTCAGGAAGTCCAGGATCCAGTTGCAGAGGGAGGTGTTTAGTCCCAGTGTCCTTAGCTTAGTGATGAGCTTTGAGGGCACTTTGGTGTTGAACGCTGAGCTGTAGTCAATGATTAGCATTCTCACATACAGTGGGGCAAAAAAGTATTTAGTCAGCCACCAATTGTGCAAGTTCTCCCACTTAAAAAGATGAGAGAGGCCTGTAATTTTCATCATATGTACACTTCAACTGTGACAGACTAAATGAGAAAAAAAAATCCAGAAAATCACATTGTAGGATTTTTAATGAATTGATTTGCAAATTCCAGGTATGAAAGGGCAGTGTGGAGTGCAATAGAGATTGCATCATCTGTGACTCTGTTGGTGTGGTACCCAAATTGGAGTGGGTCTAGGGTTTCTGGGATAATGGTGTTGATGTGAACTATGACCAGCCTTTCAAAGCATTTCATGGCTACAGGCGTGAGTGCTATGGGTCAGTAGTTATTTAGGCAGGTTACCTTAGTGTTCCTGGGCACAGGAACTATGGTGGTCTGCTTGAAACATGTTGGTTTTACAGAATCGGTCAGGGAGAGGTTGTACATGTCAGTGAAAACAGTTGCCAGTTGGTCAGCGCATGCCTGGAGTGCACATCCTGGTAATCTGTCTGGCCCTGCGGCCATATGAATGTTGACCTGTTTAAAGGTCTTACTCACATCGGCTATGGAGAGCGTGATCACACGGTCGTCCAGAACAGCTGATGCTCTCATACATGTTTCAGTGTTACTTGCCTCGAAGCGAGCATAGAAGTTATTTAGCTTGTCAGGTAGGCTCGTATCACTGGGCAGCTCTTGGTTGTGCGTCCCTTTGTAGTCTGTAATAGTTTGCAATCCCTGCCACATCTGACAAGCACCGGAGCCAGTGTAGTATGATTCGATCCTAGTCCTGTATTGACGCTTTGCCTGTTTGATGGTTCGTCGGAGAACATAGCAGGATTTTTTATAAGCTTCAAGGAGTCCAGCTCCTTGAAAGCGGCAGCTCTACCCTTAGCTCAGTGCGAAAGTTGCCTGTGATCCATGGCTTCTGGTTGGGGTATGTACGTACAGTTACTGTGGGGACGACGTCCTCGATACACTTATTGATAAAGCCAGTGACTGATGTGGTGTACTCCTCAATGCCATCAGAATCCTGGAACATATTCCAGTCTGTGCTAGCAAAACAGTCCTGTAGTTTAGCATCTGCTTCATCTGACCACTTTTTTATAGGCTGAGGTGATTCCTGCTTTAATTTTTGCTTGTAAAATGGAATTAGGAGGATAGAATTATGGTCAGGTTTCCCAAATGGAGTGCGAGAGAGAGCTTTGTCCGCGTCTCTGTGTGTGGAGTAAAGGTGGTCTAGAACTGATTTAAGTTTCCCTGCATTATAGTCCCCGGCCACTAGGATTGCCGCCTCTGGATGAGCTATTTCCTGTTTGCTTATGGTGGTATACAGCTCATTGAGTGTGGTTTTAGTGCCAGCATCGGTCTGTGGTGGTATGTAGACAGCTACGAAAAATACAGATGAAAACTCTCTGGGTAGATAGTGTGGTCTACAGCTTATCATGAGATACTCTACCTCAGGTGAGCAAAACCTTGAGACTTCCTTAGATATCATGCACCAGCTGTTGTTTACATATATACGTAGGCCCCCATCTTGTGTCTTACCAGAGGCTGCTGTTCTATCCTGCCGATGGAGTGCCAGCTGTATGTTCTTAATCTCATCGTTCAGCCACGACTCGGCATAAGCTATTACAGTTTTTAATGTCCTGTTGGTAGGATATAAAGTTGAAGTCGAAAGTTTACATACACTTAGGTTGAGTCATTAAAACTCATTTTTCAACCACTCCACAAATTTCTTGTTAACAAACTATAGTTTTGTCAAGTCGGTTAGGACATCTACTTTGTGCGTCACACAAGTAATTTTTCCAAAAATTGTTTACAGACAGATTATCATAATTCACTGTATCACAATTCCAGTGGGTCAGAAGTTTACTGTGCATTTAAACAGCTTGGAAAATTCCAGAAAATTATGCCATGGCTTTAGAAGCTTCTGATAGGCTAATTGACATCATTTGAGTTAATTGGAGGTGTACCTGTGGATGTATTTCAAGGCCTACCTTCAAACTCAGTTAATATATATTCACAGTTAAACGAGTCCTATATCGACATAACCTGAAAGGCCGCTAAGCAAGGAAGAAGCCACTGCTTCAAAACCGCCATAAAAAAGCCACACTACGGTTTGCAACTGCACATGGGGACAAAGATCGTACTTTTTGGAGAAATGTCCTGTCCTCTGTTCTGATGAAACAAAAATAGAACTGTTTGGCCATAATGACCATTATGGAAAAAGGGGGAGGCTTGCAAGCCGAAGAACACCATCCCAACCGTGAAGCACGGGGGTGGCAGCATCATGTTGTGGGGGTGCTTTGCTGCAGGAGGGACTGGTGCGCTTCACAAAATAGATTGCATCATGAGGAAAGAAAATTTTGTGGATATATTGAAGCAACATCTCAAGACATCAGTCAGTAAGTTAAAGTTTGGTCGCAAATTGGTCTTCCAAATGGACAATGACCCCAAGCATACTTCCACAGTTGTGGCAAAATGGCTTAAGGACAACAACGTCAAGGTATTTGAGTGACCATCACAAAGCCCTGACCTCAATCCTATAGAACATTTGTGGGCAGAACTGAAAAAGTGTGTGCGAACAAGTAGGCCTACAAACCTGACTCAGTTACACCAGCTCTGTCAGGAGGAATGGGACAAAATTCACCCAACTTATTGTGGGAAGCTTGTGTAAGGCTAATTGAAACGTTTGACCCAAGTTAAACAATTTAAAGACAATGCTACCAAATACTAATTGAGTGTATGTAAATGTATGACCCACTGGGAATGTGTTGACATTTCACATTCTTAAAATAAAGTGGTGATCCTAACTGACCTAAGACAGGGAATTTTTACTAGGATTAAATGTCAGGATTTGTGGAAAAACTGAGTTTAAATGTATTTGGATAAGGTGTATCTAAACTTCCAACTTCAACTGTACTTCAACTGTACGTGCTTTCAGTTCGTGCTTTTGCACCTGTGTTGCTTGCTTTTTGGGGTTTTAGGCTGGGTTTCTGAACAGCACTTTGATATATCAGCTGATGTAAGAAGGGCTAGATAAATAAAATTGATTTGGTTTGTAGTATATCCCTCCCGTCTGACTCATTCAAGAAAAACTTTGTCCAATTTGAGGTGAGTAATCACAGTTCTGATGTCCAGAAGCTCTTTTCTGTCATAAGAAACGGTAGCAGCAACATTATGTACAATACAAGATACGAACAACGGGAAAAAACATGCAAAATATCATAGTTGGTTAAGAGCCGAGAAGACTGCAGCCATCCCTTACTTACTTGCTTAAATGAAATGTTATGGTGTCAGATGTCAGTGTGTACCAGGTGTCAGATGTCAGTGTGTACCAGGTGTCAGATGTCAGTGTGTACCAGATGTCAGATGTCAGTCAGTGTGTACCAGGGGTCAGATGTCAGTCAGTGTGTACCAGGGGTCAGATGTCAGTCAGTCTGTCATTGTGTACCAGGTGTTTCTGTGTGTTTTTCTTGTCTCAGTATTTGAGTGTTTTCAGGACCACCCGGTGAACCGGGTCCTGCTGGTACTGCAGAGCCATCTCCAGGAGACCCAGGCCCCCAAGGGCCACCAGGGCCCAATGGCCATAAAGGACAGAGAGGCCCCCCAGGACCCCTAGGGCCAACAGACTACTCAGGATCACAAGGACCCAAAGGTAACCACATAACACACAACTCCGAAACAGAAAACTGTGTAAAACATTTAAAATTGGAAAACAAAATTGTTGTGTTTTTTGGGGGGGGTGGGGGGCAGGTCGAGTTAGTCCCTCCCTGATGCAGTCTGTTTTCTCTGTTTGGTGCCTAATGTTCTTTTCTGATAGGTGCCAGAGGCCCTGAGGGTCACATGGGCCCCAACGGAGCAAGAGGTCGTCCAGGCGCCTACGGCCTCCTGGGGCCCAAAGGTGACAAAGGCAAACCTGGGGATGCAGGTGAGGACTGAGACAAATAGAGATAACTGAGACAATTCTAGCTGTTTAGCCTGCCCTGTTCTTTTGACAATGAGGTTCCTCTGTATCCCCCTGCAGGTCCCAAAGGCCTGCCCGGTCAGGTTTTGGATGGTGTCCTTACCACTCAGGAACCCTACCGTGGGATCCATGGCCCCTCAGGTCCATCAGGTCCAAATGGTCCCCCAGGAAAGGCTGGGCCCCGTGGGAACCCTGGGCCTCACGGTAAGTGATCTACAGAAACATGATGTGTGTGTGTGTGTTGTTTTTCACACCGACGGTGGTGTTTTGTGTGTCATTTTCTCTAGGTCCTAAGGGCCCAGCTGGGTCACGAGGGCCCCCAGGGAGAAATGGACCTCCAGGTCCACCTGGACCTTTAGGAGACCCAGGCGATCATGGACAGCAAGGTTTTGTGGGACATCAGGGTAAATACATACACACACACACACACACACACACATATACACACACGCACACAGAGACAGAATATATAACAAATAGTAACAGAAGTAAGCCGTTTCACCGTGCTCCTCAACATAATGCAATATACTAATATACTAATATACTCACATCTGACATGTATACATTAGTATTTTGGTGTAAACACATATACTCTTCCTCCTCACAGGTCCTCCGGGTTCTCAGGGTGACCGTGGCTACCCCGGTTCCACTGGCTCTGTGAGTTCAGGCTTCCTGCTGGTGATCCACAGCCAGTCGGTGGAGGTCCCTGTGTGTCCCGAGGGCAGCAGCCCCCTGTGGACCGGCTATAGCCTGTTCTACCTGGAGGGGCAGGAGAGGACACACACACAGGACCTGGGTACGTACGAACCCCTAGATGGGTGTGGAGGGGTGGGCTGAGGGTGTGGAGGGGTGTGTAGGGGTGGGCCGAATGTAGGGGGTTGTAGGGGTGTGGAGGGGTTGGCCGAGTGGAGAGGTGTATAGGGGTAGGTAGAGGTAGTGTGTGTGGGGGGGTGAGAGAGAGGATACTGACTAATAAGGTATCTCCATTTTGTGTCAGCTCATCAATGTGTTCATGTCTGTCTTTCAATCTATTCACATCAGAGTTGGGGGTCAATCCCTTTTCAGTTTTCCTATGAGGAAAAAATAGAATTGGAATTTCTTTTTACTTCCTGAATTGGCTGAATAAAAAAAGGAATTGACCAACAACCCTGATTCACATGTACACAACTCTCTCTCTCCTCCCCCCGCCCTTCTCTCTTGCTCTCCCCTCCCCCTGCCCCTCTCTCTCTCTCTCTCTCTCTCTCTCTCTCTCTCTCCCCTGCCCTTCTCTCTCTCTCCCCTGCCCTGCCCTTCTCTCTCTCTGTCCTCCCTCCAGGCCAGGCCGGCTCATGTCTGCGTATCTTCAGCACCATGCCCTTCTCCTACTGCAACACAGGTACCTGTGACTACGCCAGCCGCAACGACAAATCCTACTGGCTTTCCACCACCGCTGCCGTGCCCATGATGCCCGTGTCGGGCCACGACATCCGCGCCCATATCAGCCGCTGTGCCGTGTGTGAGACACCCTCACCCGCTGTGGCAGTGCACAGCCAGGATTATATCGCCCCCACCTGCCCCCCTGGGTGGAGGAGTCTGTGGGCTGGCTACTCCTTCCTCATGGTGAGTGTGTGGTGGTAGGGGGGATCTCTGTATTTGTGTGTGTATATGACTGTATATCGCTCACACTATCCTCTCGTCTCTCCAGCACTCTGGAGCGGGCGACGAGGGTGGCGGCCAATCTCTGACCTCATCCGGCAGCTGCCTGCGAGACTTCCGTGCCCAGCCCTTTGTGGAGTGCCAGGGCCCGCGGGGCACATGCCACTACTTCGCCAATGTCTACAGCTTCTGGCTGACCCATGTTTCCCTGGACGAGCAGTTTGGCCCCGGCCCCGTCCCTAGCGTGTTGAAGGCCGCCGATCAACAGCGCCAGCAGGCCAGCCGCTGCCACGTGTGTACCAAGGGCTGAACACCTTATGTCACCTCCGATTTCTTTTCTTAAATAGACTTGTTTTGTTGGTATTTTGTATGTTTATTGGATTGAGAGAGAAGAGCGTGTTCTGAAAACGCAGTAGAACAGATTTCAATCCTTGCTGGCAGCGGCACATCGTACATGTGCTCCACACCACTAGACCGCCCCAGGCCACGTCACCTCCTATTTCATCCATAAGTCAAGTTGCCTCATATGATTACCAAACTACCCCGACCCCACTACATCACTGTCACAATGCTGTGCTATGCTAGCCCTGTCAGCACCCTGTCCCACTTGTCAGGGATACATACAATCATCATCTACTACTATTTACCATTTTTGACTATGGTGGCTAGTATAACGAAACCATAGTGTGGATTGCAGTCTATACTAGTCCATAGACCACTTTCAAGGGAAGGAAACATCTATCAAATGTGGAGGATGATGTCATTTTGCTGAACTATCCCTTTAACCGACTTCGTAATGGAGGCCATTGGCCAGGTCATAGACGGGTTGGTTGTTTAGCAACAAAACCGACGCGTGTGCAACTATGGGGCAAAACAGACGGGGTTGGCTTAGATGGTTGACAACATGTAAACTATATTTCATGTCCAGTGTTTATTGAAAACATAAATGAATGTGCTCAATGGGCACTTGTTGTCTCAAATACGTTACAGTTGTTGGTTAGCTAGCGAATTTGAGCCATATTAGCATCGACGTGACAGTCAAAACACCTCAAAACAAGATCAAAAACGAGCCGCCTAGGATTCCCCACATAGCTGCTTTTTGTCATTGTTGCTATAGCTACAGTATTTGGCCATCCAGAATCAGAACGACACACAGCGTTCTGCCCCATTTTAAAGCTTGCTCATTGTTTTCGTGACTTTGTCCACTAACCCATCTATTGGCACAATGGTTCAGCACTGATCAACCTGCACTGAGCACCTCCCAGATCAGGAAGTGACAGTGGACACTGGGAAAGGAATAAGGCATGTGAACACACTGGATTACTCAGAGCGCTCATCATTGGAAAACTAGCTATTCACTCCAACAAAGACTACAGGCCAAAAGACACAGTATGCCTTAATCAGAAATAATCTTAACATGTGTAGTTAAAATAACCAATAATCTAGTATTGTTGTATCAATATCCATGTCATAATGTTAGAATTAAGCGACAAGGCGCCAGGGGTGTGGTATATGGCCAATATACCACGGCTAAGGGCTGTTCTTGGATATTGGCCATATATCACAAACCCCCAAGGTGCCTTATTGCTATAAAAAAATTTAAAAAACGTGTTTACTGTTCAATTTTTGTCGGTAACAAATATTTTTGTGTCAATGCCGTGGTATATTGTCTGATATACACACGGCTGGAATGCTGTTTCAGCCAATCAGCATCCAGGACCCAAACTACCCTGTTTATAATTTATCATTTACACTACAGCTATTACGGCTTTGAAATGCACTGGTCCCATTTTTTTTCCTACATCATAACGGTTTTATATACCGGTTTTTAGTTGTGTAAAATTAAATTACAAATTAATTTGTTTAATTTAGTTTCTTGTGGTGTGACTATCAATTATGTTCATGTTGGTACTGATTATTACAGTCGTGCTGTTATTGTTTTGCATTTCTTCTCAAATCGAGCTCTGCCATGTTTTATTACAGATACGCAAATGTCTTTATTCTTTAAAGTTTTATCCACAATGAAAAAATCCTTGTGTATCATTTACAGGGACCTTTTCCATTAACTTTTTAACTTATTTGTAAGGTTACTCTTATCGAAAACCACATGTGTATCCAAGTAAATCGGAGTAAAATGTAAAGACCAAAAGCACAATCACATATTCCACCGGGATTCCCATCTCTTCCACAGTGAGACCAAGTTCATATTTATTTCTCTCGACAACAGAACCAATCAGCATACAGTACTTCTTTCTCAAACATGTTTTTTTCCTTCTTTTCCTTTTCAGAATGAAGAGCACAGTCAGCGCTGTGTTCTTTCTCTAGCTTTCACACTGCACATTATTTACACACACAAAAAAAAAAAGATAGTTAAACATCGTTATACATTTCGGACCTGCGCTGTAAGAAATGTTCATGTTTCAAACAATCATTTCAGAGTTGACCTGCATACAGTGTAGCTCGGCACACACTAACACACACACGCACAGGTATAAGGGACTTGGTGCGGACCGCAGTGTTGATTTATCAATGGAAGGGGTATTGCACTGGTTTAACCAGTTCGGTTGTTCATGCTACTCCTAGGTTTCCTTTCCTCCATTCCTATTGGCCTGCTGCTCATGTCTGCCAATGGATGGGCAGATTTAAGTATCTAATCCATTTCAATGTCCAACGTCACTACAGTGCATTGCACCTTAAATATCCTCAAAGTGATTCATGTAGAAGTTGCCCGCAACACAGATCTGGGGTCAGATTACCCAAATCCTAACCTTAACCAATAGGAGATCATTAAAAAAGAGGGCACTGGACCAGCAGTTATAGGCAACTCCTGACTCACCTTGACTACAGGTGCATGCTGGTCTATGCTTGCCTGACGACTCAAACTGAATTTATCGCTACAGACTTCAGTCTGAGACTGACATCATTGAAGTTGTTTGTAGTGATGTAAAAAATGAGGGGTGTCGTACAAAAGTCATCAGCGATTGGATCATTTCTAACCAATCAGAGTATCAAAGCCAATGACAAATTGTCAAATGTCGCTTTACCCACGTGTGTTTGGGCTCTGGCCCAACCTATTGGTTTCTGCGACCAATCAGATTGTCGAGAACGGATTTCCATTCTAGAAATTGTCAGGAGAGGTACTCAGATCCAGACTCATCGTGGAGAAGAAACTAATGTAGCTTTTGACCAGAGCAAGGAGTCTGGGTAGCCTGGCAAGGTCTATGGACAAGACAGGAAAAGGAGATCAGAGGGGCATTCTGGGGAAGAAAAAAAATTAAATGCAGACATTGCATTTCTTAAGTAACAAAAAAAAGATTCACTGCAGACGATGCAGGAGGTTGAAAGAGGATACAGCCTAATTGAATGTTATGGGTAGTGCAGTTTTAATGATTAACCTTAAGTCTTGATCTGTAGGTCCTTGTGCAACCCTTGTTCTATGTTCTTAATACTTGGGCAGAGCTGTGGCCACGCTATAGGTAATTATCATCTGATGCCTAAAATGGATGCCACCAAGCAGCCGCCAATCCCAGGGGGTAATGCATCACAGATAGCCAGTCATGGGTGATGGCATGTCACAGACAGCCAATCGTCTGCGACCATACCACCCAGCCAACCAATGATAACGCATTACATGGCACAGCTCTACTACTCACAAAAAATATATATAAGCATATTTTCCAAAGATATTTCTCAAGAAAGTGCACAATATACACATATTCTGCTGTAAGCATACGTATTTGTCTAAAATCTCAGGCGATCATTGTTCGGGCTGATTGTTGGTGTGGATTGAGAACAGTATCTAATCTGTGAACAGAAGCCCTCAATGTGCCTGGCGGAGTAGGACAGCTGACCTGTGCCAGCTATTGCCACCAACCCACATTAAATAACCAACCCTTGCAAAGTGCAACGTCACCATCCACAATTGACCTCAACAGGCTTTGACTGGTTTGGGATAATAGGTTTACGTTTATCTCCCCGACCCACCCTTGTTTCCATCTTCGTGTAATGTCATCAAAAATTGTCTCTTGGGTTTGCTGGCATGTAGTACACATCTCATTACTAAGAAATCCTCATCAAAGGCTCTGACTACACAGCTAGTGAACTTACAAACTGAAGCACAAGATTCCTGACCTGTTCTGGAACTAAGTATTATACATTCTAGAACACATTGGCCTATGGCAACCAGAGCCAGGTATTTAGATCGACATGTATGGCTCAGATAGAAACCTACAGTACCAGTCAAAAGTTTGAACACACCTACTCATTCAAGGGTTTTTCTACATTGTAGAATAATAGTGAAGACATCAGAACGATGAAATAACACATACGGAATCATGTAGTAACCAAAAAAGTCTAAATATATTTCAGATTCTTCAAAGTAGCCACCCTTTGCCTTGACAGCTTTGCACACTCTTTGTTTTCTCTCAACCAGCTTCATGAGGTAGTCACCTGGAATGTATTTCAATTAACAGGTGTGCCTTGTTAAAAGTTAATTCGTGGAATTTCTTTCCTTCTTAATGAGTTTGAGCCAATCAGTTGTGTTGTTACAAGGTAGGGGTTGGTATACAGAAGATAGCCCTATTTGGTAAAAGTCCAAGTCCATATTATGGCAAGAACAGTTCAAATAAACAAAGAGAAATGACAGTCATGACTTTAAAACATGAAAGTCAGTCAATCAGGAAAATTTCAAGAACTTTGAAAGTTTCTTCAGTGCAGTCACAAAAACCATCAAGCGCTATGATGAAACTGACTCTCATGAGGACCGCCACAGGAAAGGAAGACCCAGAGTTAACTATGCTGCAGAGGATAAGTTCATTAGAGTTACCAGCCTCAGAAATCGGCAATTAACTGAACCTCAGATTACAGCCCAAATAAATGCTTTACAGAGTTCAAGTAACAGACACATCTCCACATCAACTGTTCAGAGGAGATAGCTTGAATCAGGCCTTCATGGTCGAATTGCTGCAAAGAAACCACTGCTAAAGGACACCAATAATAAGAAGATACTGTTTGGGCCAAGAAACACGAGCAGTGGACATTAGACCGGTGGAAATCTGTCCTTATGTCTGATGAGTCTGAATTTGAGATTTTTGGTTCCAAATGTCTTTGTGAGATGCAGAGTAGATGAATAGATGATCTCCATGTGTGGTTCCCGCCGTGAAGCATGGAGGAGAAGGTGTGATGGTGTGGGGGTGCTTTGCTGGTGACACTGTCAGTGATTTATTTAGAATTCAAGGCACACTTAACCAGCATGGCTAGCATGGCATTCTGCAGCAATACGCCATCCCATCTGGTTTGCGCTTCGTGGGATTATCATTTGTTTTTCAACAGGACATTGACCCAACAGATCTCCATGCTGTGTAAGGGCTATTTGACCAAGAAGTAGAGTGATGGAGTGTTGCATCAGATGGCCTCCACAATCACCCGACCTGAACCCAATTGAGATGGTTTGGGATGAGTTAGACCGCAAAGTGAAGGAAAAGCAGCCAACATGTGCTCAGCATATGTGGGAACTCCTTCAAGACTATTGGGAAAGCATTCCAGGTGAAGATGGTTGAAAGAATGCCAAGAGTGTGCAAAGCTGTCATCAAGGCAAAGGGTGGCTACTTTGAAGAATCTCAAATCTAAATTACTTTTTTGGTTACTACCTTATTCAATATGTGTTATTTCATAGTTTTGATGTCTTCACTATTATTCTACAACCTAGAAAATTGTAAAAATTAAAGAAAAACCTTTGAATGAGTAGGTGTGTCCAAACTTTTGACAGGTATTGTATTGTATGTCAACTGAACTCCTCAACAGTGACAGCGTGTTGACTGTCAGAATATCCTACATTCAAAAGAGTACGTCTAGCATTGGAAATTCATTGAGCACTTGGCATAAAGAATTATGCTTGATAGACTATGCTTTAAAATGTTAAATACCAAAACAAAAAACATTTTTTTTAAACTACAACTACATAGTTTTTTGCTGCTTCATAGCTTATTGTTTAGAAAATATCTATTCATACGAAGTCACACGAAATAGAAAAATATCAAATATCACTGGTGATAAGAAAAAATTACAACCTGAACAACCAGAAATGTTGCTATGGTAACCACCATTGTCCTTTGACATCAGCGATCCCCCCCCCCTGCTCTTATTGGCTGCCCCTGACACCTCTGATGTGGAGAGGGCCAATCAGAAGGGACCGAGTTCAGAAGGAGGATGGGCGTGAGGCCAAGCGGATTATTGTCAGATGGCTGTGTCCCAGAACACGGTGGTTTGTGTTGGGTAGGGGGGAGGCCGGATCTTTTTGGCCCCGTTGCTCTTCCCCCAGATGGGGAGGGTAGGCATGCTGTCCTGCTTACAGAGGTTCCTGTCCGGAGTGTTCCTGTCTGGCTGCTGCCTGGAGCGGATCTCCATGCACAGGGAGCGTTTCCTCTCGATCTGCTCCAGCATGGTGCTGTCCCCACACTTCCAGGGCATCTGGGACGCGTGGGGAAAAGCGGGAAACCAGGGAAAGTAAATCAAGCACATCTCAAGAATGAAAGAAAACAAATCTATATTTATCCAGGTCTGCAGGAGGGGCCTAATCTCATCGACTTACCTGTGCCTCTGATGCTTGCCTCTGTGGGGTCCCTAAGGGAGAGGGTGTAACTGGGGCAGAGGAGGAGTGGCCATACTTTGTAAGTGCTGGTTTCAGCTCTACAAAGAGGGACAAAGGCATTTCAATTCATTAATTGAGCTCACTCTTTAACGGTTTACATACAACAAAATAAAACGTAACGGTGAAACAACACACAGTTGTAAGAGCCTAAACACAATCTCAAACCCACTACATGCATTGATACCCGTTGACATCTTTTCAGACCAGAATAAATATTGTACTCTCACCATGTTCTTATGTCTTGTCTATAAGATAATGCTTGGAATCGAATTTACTTTAATGTTGTTTAGCCTAAGCTACTAGCTTTTTCAGGCTATACGGTGTTTTAAAAAGCACATGCACCTGGTGAAGGGTGTGCACAGAATATGAAATATTATCAATGTCTAGCTAGCTAGCTAACAAGCTCATTCAGAAGGCTACACATAGTCCTCACAACTTTGCTTAAACTCATTTCGACAGTGGGTCGCTGAATAGTTATCTTAACTTAGCTACCAATTTCAATAGCCAATTTACCTATTGCTGAAAACCTATATCCCATCAAAGCAATGAGATTCTACAAACCGGCCTGCCCAAACTAACAAGCACTTGCAAAACTGATGTTTGGATAGTTTTTTTCAGCTAGTAGGCTTAAATAAATGCTTTAAATATATAGTTTACTTCAGCAGGTTTATTTTATGCCAATAACTTCAAATATAAATAATAAGCCACTGGGCATATTTTTGATTTACATTTAATTCAACTAACATGAATTTAATGGGAAATCAACATTGGATTAAGGTTCAAAGTTGGGTGAAAAAAAATACAAAATTCCCTTAAATTGATAACTTTTTGCAAATCCAATCAGTTTTCCAAGTTGATTCAACGTCATATAGATTTTTTTTGTGTGAGGAAATGGCATGGAAACAATGTTGATTCGACCAGTTGTTACCCATTGTGAACCTTACTACCTTGGTTATATACATGTTAGTTACCCAAGCCAGTCAGAGAATGCTCACTTTTTAAATTGTTTTTATTATGGATAGACTACTAACTCTCAGTAAATGGCATGTTATTGCAATCAATAGTATAGCATCTTTCTAAACTTTGCAGATGATTGTGCTTGATGAGGACATGTTTAGTGTCTGTAAATAATTTACCACAGTCACTTCATGGTGTCGGGTTGTGTTGAAGGATTGCAATTTCATTTGGGCTATCCTCACCTGTATTGCCAGATCCAAACACCATTGGCGGACTGCCAGCAGGTCTCCCATGCCGAGTTGGTGTGGCAGTCGATGATTGTTGTTGCCCTGGTACACCGTTCCTCGCTTGTGCTTTTGATTGCTCAACGCTATAGGTCCCCCTATCTCTGACATCACGCCTGGGCAAGACCTCTGAGCTATGACCAACCCGGTCTTTATTGACGCACCTAAGATCTACCCTATTGGCACTCTTGCCGTAGCTATCGCGCCGGGGGGGCAGCTCTGAGCCATTGCAGCTTCTGTCCTTGCTGTCACGCCTGCTGGCTTCAAGGCCTTTTCTGTCTGACTCTTTGATTTCCTGTCGGGGGAAGGGGAAGGGCTCCATTCCATTGTAACTTTGTTCTTTGCCCTCATGTCTAGACTCTAGGCTATAGCTTTCCCTGTCTCTGTCTTTGCTATTACGTCTGCACTCAATGCCATTTCTGGGTGAATCTTTGCTTTTTTGTCTGGGTAGAAGCTCTGGTGGCTGGTCCATTCGTACTTTGCTGTCGTGTCTCGAATCCATTCCGTTCCTGGTTCGGTCTTTGCTATCTTGCCTTGGTAGGAGCTCTGGTGGCTGATCCATTCGTACTTTGCGGTCATGTCTCGAATCAACTCCGTTCCTGTTTTGGTCTTTGCTATCTTGCCTGGGTAGAAGTTCCGGTGGGTTCTGGTGGCTAAGCCTTTCTTTGCTGTCTGGTCTGGACTCCACACCATTCCGGGGAGAGTCTTTGCTGTCTGGTCTGGACTCCACACCATTCCGGGGAGAGTCTTTGCTGTCTGGTCTGGACTCCACACCATTCCGGGGAGAGTCTTTGCTGTCGTGTCTGGAATCCACACCATTCCGGGGAGAGTCTTTGCTGTCGTGTCTGGACTCCACGCCATTCCGGAGAGAGTCTTTGCTGTCGTGTCTGGACTCCACACCATTCCGGGGAGAGTCTTTGCTGTCGTGTCTGGAATCCACACCATTCCGGGGAGAGTCTTTGCTGTATTGTCTGGAATCCACACCATTCCGGGGAGAGTCTTTGCTGTCGTGTCTGGACTCCACACCATTCCGGGGAGAGTCTTTGCTGTATTGTCTGGATACAACACCATTCCGGGGAGAGTCTTTGCTGTCGTGTCTGGAATCCACACCATTCCGGGGAGAGTCTTTGCTGTCGTGTCTGGAATCCACACCATTCCGGGGAGAGTCTTTGCTGTCGTGTCTGGACTCCACACCATTCTGGGGAGAGTCTTTGCTGTCGTGTCTGGACTCCACACCATTCCGGGGAGAGTCTTTGCTGTCCAGTTGTAGTAACGGCTCCATGCCGTGGACACTTCTGTCTTTACTGTCCCGTCTGACAGGCGGGAGTTCCACACTTTTACAACCTCTGCCTTTACTGTCCCGTTTCATAGGCAAGGGCTCCACACTGTTACAACCCCGGTCTCTGCTGTCCCGTTTCATAGGCAAGGGCTCCACACTGTTACAACCTTGGTCTTTGCTAGATCGCCTGGGCAGCGGCTCCACGCTGCTACAGCTCCTGTCCTTGGTGTTGCGTAGGTGAGAAGAATACTCTTTGCTACGATCCTTACTCTCCCGTTTGGACTCCTTGTGACTGTGCCGCTCCTTGCTATCACGTTTTGACACGCTGTGAGACTTACTCTTGGATTTGGCTGTAACAGAGGACAAACAGTCAATGTACCGTAAAATACCAAGTTATGTCCACACAAAAATAACTAGTAAACATAGCCTATATACCATAAAGAAGATGAAAAATATAAGTAAATCTGTAATATCTATGTATTCATACTGCACTACCGCTATACGGCCACTTGGTGTCACCCATGCGCTGTGGGAGCTATAAACTATGGGTATGCTGGGATATAATGCTGTTTGTTCCAGTTGCCATGGAGACATCCAGGCTGTGAATTGCATAGATGCTATTATCAATGGGTAGGTAAAGGCCCAGTAACCACTTTGAATACTTCCTTATTTCAATTTCTTCTCTCTGTGTTAGGGCTCAGACACACCAATGGCATTTGCTGGCTGAAAGTACTTTAAAAGGGGACATTTCAAAATGTTTAAACTTCATATTCATCATCTTCAGCTCATCATCTCCAGCTCCAAACCCAACAGGTTTGATTACGTGTTCAAGTGTCTTATGGCTTTGGGGTAGAAGCTGTTTAGAAGCCTTTTGGACCTAGACTTGGCGGCGCTCTGGTACCGCTTGCTGTGCAGTAGCAGAGAGAACAGTCTATGACTAGGGTGGCTGGAGTCTTGGACAATTTTTAGGGCCTTCTGACACTGCCTGGTATAGAGGTCCTGGATGGCAGGAAGCTTGGCCCCAGTGATGAACTCGACCGTACGCACTACCCTCTGTAGTGCTTTGAGGTCGGATGGCAGAGCAGTTGCCATACCAAACAGTGATGCAACCAGTCAGGATGCTCTCGATGGTGGATCTGAGGACCCATGCCAAATATGTTCAGTCTCCTGAGGGGGAATAGGTTTTGTCGTGCCCTCTTCACGACTGTCTTGGCGTGCTTGGACCATGTTAGTTTGTTGGTGATGTGGACATCAGGGAACTTGAAGCTCTCAACCTGCTCCACTGCAGTGGAGGGGACTGAGCAAGCACCCATGAGGGGCCCCTGTGTTGAGGATCAGCGTGGCGGATGTGCTGTTACCTACCCTTACCCCCTGGGGGCGGCCCATCAGGAAGTCCAGGATCCAGTTGCAGAGGGAGGTGTCTAGTCCTAGGATCCTTAGCTTATTGGTGAGCTTTGAGGGCACTATGGTGTTGAACTCTGAGCTGTAGTCAATGAACAGCATTCTCACATAGGTGTTCCTTTTGTCCAGGTGGGAAAGGGTAGTGTGGAGTGCAATAGAGATTGCATCATCTGTGGATCTGTTGGGGCGGTATGCAAATTGGAGTGGGTCTAGGGTTTCTGGGATAATGGTGTTGATGTGAGCCATGTCCAGCCTTTCAAATCACTTCATGCCTACAGACGTGAGTGCTACGGGTCGGTTGTCATTTAGGCAGGTTACCTTAGTGTTCTGCGGCACAGGCACTATGGTGGTCTGCTTAAAACATGTTGGTATTACAGACTCGGACAAGACACTTGCCATTTGGTCAGCGCATGCTCGCAGTACATGTCCTGGTAATCCGTCTGGCCCTGCGGCCTTGTGAATGTTGAACTGTTTAAAGGTCTTACTCACATCGGCTGCGGAGATGTTCACACAGTCTTCCGGAACAGCTGCTCTCATGCATGTTTCAGTGTTATTTGCCTTGAAGGGAGCATAGAAGTAGTTTAGCTCGTCTGGTAGGCTGGTGTCACTGGGTAGCTCTCGGCTGTGCTTCTCTTTGTAGTCTGTAATGGTTTGCAAGCCCTGCCACATCCAACGAGCATCAGAGCCAGTGTAGTAGGATTCGATCTTAGTCCTGTATTGATGCTTTGCCTGTTTGATGGTTCTTCGGAGGGCATTCCGGGATTTAGAGTTCCGCTCCTTGAAAGCGGCAGCTCTAGCCTTTAGCTCAGTGCGGATGTTGCCTGTAATCCATGGCTTCTGGTTGGGGTATGTACGTACGGTCACTGTGGGGACGACGTTGTGGATGCACTTATTGATGAAGCCAATGACTGATGTGGTGTAGTCCTCAATGCCATTAGAATCCCGGAACATAGTCCAGTCTGTGCTAGCAAAACAGTCCTGTAGCTTAGCATCTGCTTCATCTGACCACTTGTGTATTGATCTAGTCACTGGTGCTTCCTGCTTTAATGTTTGCTTGCCAGCAGGAATCAGGAGGATAGAATTATGGTCAGATTTGCAAAATGGAGGGGCGAAGGAGAGCTTTGTACGCATCTCTGTGTGTGGAGTAAAGGTGGTCAAGAGTAATTTTTTCCCTCTGGTTGCACATTTAACATGCAGATAGAGGGAACAATGAACTCAGTGAACACTGAGGCTGTACCCTTACAGTTTTGGATAGTAGCCAATAGACTATTGTGGCTATTTGAGCATAATGCAGGCCTATACCAACAAAAACCAATGGAGCAAATCCCATACAAGATTGTAGATTGTGATTTATATGATATAGCCTACAGTGGCATATGTGTGGTGTTTAATGCAGACCTACATTGCATGAGACTTTTAATGACATTTTTACATTATGAAGGGCTTGAAATTAATTAATTATTTTTGCCTTGGTCTGTAACATCATGGGCCAAATAGGTGACTGTAAATTGTATTGTGTTGTATGATGCAAGAAACCACTTTACAAAATAACACTGCCCCTTTAATTAAGACATAAGCCTAAACGTTTTGTGCTCTTGTAGGAAACGGTATCTCTAACTAATAACTCGCTAACTAGAAAAGAACGTCAACAAATGTGCACATGCGCAGCTCATTCATTCGTGGGTAATTGAACGACCTCCACCAATAGAATTCTACTCCGTTGCGCTCTGGCTCTGCCTACAACAAAATCACAGACTCAATTTTGCAGTTAGATTTGTTTTGGTTTTGTTGCAATGAAAAGGGTGTGATATAATGTTGATTCTATAAAGTGCAAACTAATGGGGCGAACTCAAGTGAAGTTCAATTTCTTGTCTACTGCGCGGCAATCGTGGAGGAGGTGAACGAGCACACGCGCAGTTTAGAGGGGACATTGATGATAAGAAATTGAACGTTTTATTAATGTCCCTTTTAACACAGTTCGCATAAAAATCGGCAGACGATCTTTAAACGATCCACATTCGGTGCGATGTGTGCAACCCTTAATCTGTCGAATTTGGTGAAAGTAGGCCTATATAATGATTGTAATGTTCTCTCTCGTTTAGATCCCTCATTCACAACATTGCTATGGGTAACACTGTTCTTCTGTCCAGATTTGTAAAGGAAGTCAGAGAGCGTTCCTCGACGGTTTGACAACCAAAAGGCAACAGCCCACATAGAGACTAACATCTATCTGCCTTCCATAAAATACATTGGTCAATCTCTGCAAAAAAATAAAAATGAACATGCATAGTTGATTCCCAGCAGAGCGCTATGGTGCATTACTGCTTTCCCAGAAGTCCCATATCACAAGGCTAGCGTGTCACCAGTGCGTGCTTGTTGTTACGTCTCATAGAGGTGACGAACCAGAGGAAAAGTGGGTCATGCTAGCTAGCTGTGTTTCTATCGTCTATCCTCCCGGATAGCAAGAGTGATCAATCATAGAACGTTGCTCAGCGGACCTGCCATTACGTAAGCCCCAATAGGCTGGCCGGACGCAGGTGCAACAATAGAAACAAATAAGAAGAAAAAAAACTGTAGTCTTCACAGCATTGCCCCCGTCGCTACATAGTGTGAGTGAACATGGTTTATGAGCCATATCCCGGGGCTAAAGGACAAATCAGAACCATGCATCAATAAGACATTACTATATAGGCATACATTTGTCCACAAGCCAAAGAAATACACATAAATTGCATAAAATGCCAGATGCAAACATTTGCCACAACCACTAAGATGTCCAACAGTCAGAGAAGATTGTGGTATAATTCCAGGAAGTCAGCAACTGTTCTTTCTCTCTCCTGATTGGTGACTGTGAAGATGTTTCCCTGATTGGTTAAATCTCTACTAGCTGATTGGGCCAACAGAGGAATATAACTCTTTGATCAGGTGTAAAAGTCTTGGCTGTCTCTCAGGAGCCCACTGCCTGCACATAATCAGTTGGAAGCTGGGCGTGACCTGCACTGCGATTGGCCCACTTCCTCATAGGGAGGGAAATAACAGAGGCTCCTTCTTCTGTTGCTATGACTGGTTTGGAGTTGATGGTTGCTATGAAGCTCTGGGAGTTAAGTGCAGATTGATCGACACATGCTCAGTTCTTTTTGAACTAAATTGATTCAAATGCACACAACTGGTGGGAATTCCCCGAATGAAGTTAGTTGCTATAGTATGTTAGATCTCTCTCCAAATCATCGGCTGCTCTTTTCTGCCAATCTGATAAAAACCCACACTTCACTGTGCCCATTATCAAGGAACACAAACGTGTAAATACGTGGTTTTAAACACAAATTCATGTTTTATTCCTTTGCATCAGAGGCCCATTAAAGTTTCAGGCCATGTCTCAATAGAGATCGTTCATTCGGGGAGAAAAGTAATGTCAGAATTATGCATACAAATTAAATATGAATATGAATTCATGATTGAAAAAAAAAAAGTTTCTGAAGTTATATAGAAATGTGTTAATCTCTGGTGTTGGGAACCTATCTGAATTCACCATTAATGTAATTTTGTCTGGGTCCCGGACTGGACACATTGGCTTCCTGTGTTTAAACATGATGTTTACATATTTATCAGTAATGCTGTGTGGTGGCTTAATGCCACTGCGGGGTTTGAGAGGTCCTAATGCCGGCCGCTCTACTCTCTAATCCTGCCAGATTAAATCATATGATCTGTATCAATCTACATTCGGTGGGCCTAGATTAAACAGGCTCATAGAGGAAATGCTTGCAAATAGCCACAAAACACCCATGGCATAGCCTGCAATCCTGCTATCAGCAGCATCTCCTACTTTAGCGGGATTGGAAGTTGTTTTACCAGATGAAAAGGGGGTTACGTTGATACGACGTGGATGAGACCACTAACAACTAATTTCATTCAAATTTAAATAAACATTGCTGTTTTTTTTGTGAGTCAATGTGTCAATGTTACACTGTGTGGGTTATATATATATCATATTGGATCAGACTGGATACACATGGAGTAACTATTTTGTTGCTCCACCTCTATGTAGCTATTGACTGATTCTGTAACTATAGTAACAAATAGATGATGTGATGTATTGACTGATTCTGTAACTACAGTAACAAATAGATGATGTGATGTATTGACTGATTCTGTAACTATAGTGACAAATAGATGATGGTGTGATGTATTGACTGATTCTGTAACTATAGTAACAAATAGATGATGTGATGTATTGACTGATTCTGTAACTATAGTAACAAATAGATGATGTGATGTATTGACTGACTGTAACTATAGTAACAAATAGATGATGGTGTGATGTATTGACTGATTCTGTAACTATAGTAACAAATAGATGATGTGATGTATTGACTGATTCTGTAACTATAGTAACAAATAGATGATGGTGTGATGTATTGACTGATTCTGTAACTATAGTAACAAATAGATGATGTGATGTATTGACTGATTCTGTAACTACAGTAACAAATAGATGATGTGATGTATTGACTGATTCTGTAACTATAGTAACAAATAGATGATGTGATGTATTGACTGACTGTAACTATAGTAACAAATAGATGATGGTGTGATGTATTGACTGATTCTGTAACTATAGTAACAAATAGATGATGATGTGATGTATTGACTGATTCTGTAACTATAGTAACAAATAGATGATGATGTGATGTATTGACTGATTCTGTAACTATAGTAACAAATAGATGATGATGTGATGTATTGACTGATTCTGTAACTACAGTAACAAATAGATGATGGTGTGATGTATTGACTGATTCTGTAACTATAGTAACAAATAGATGATGTGATGTATTGACTGATTCTGTAACTATAGTAACAAATAGATGATGTGATGTATTGACTGATTCTGTAACTATAGTAACAAATAGATGATGTGATGTATTGACTGATTCTGTAACTACAGTAACAAATAGATGATGTGATGTATTGACTGATTCTGTAACTATAGTAACAAATAGATGATGGTGTGATGTATTGACTGATTCTGTAACTATAGTGACAAATAGATGATGGTGTGATGTATTGACTGATTCTGTAACTATAGTAACAAATAGATGATGTGATGTATTGACTGATTCTGTAACTATAGTAACAAATAGATGATGTGATGTATTGACTGACTGTAACTATAGTAACAAATAGATGATGGTGTGATGTATTGACTGATTCTGTAACTATAGTAACAAATAGATGATGTGATGTATTGACTGATTCTGTAACTATAGTAACAAATAGATGATGGTGTGATGTATTGACTGATTCTGTAACTATAGTAACAAATAGATGATGTGATGTATTGACTGATTCTGTAACTACAGTAACAAATAGATGATGTGATGTATTGACTGATTCTGTAACTATAGTAACAAATAGATGATGTGATGTATTGACTGACTGTAACTATAGTAACAAATAGATGATGGTGTGATGTATTGACTGATTCTGTAACTATAGTAACAAATAGATGATGATGTGATGTATTGACTGATTCTGTAACTATAGTAACAAATAGATGATGATGTGATGTATTGACTGATTCTGTAACTATAGTAACAAATAGATGATGATGTGATGTATTGACTGATTCTGTAACTACAGTAACAAATAGATGATGGTGTGATGTATTGACTGATTCTGTAACTATAGTAACAAATAGATGATG
>NW_027259348.1:0-33788 GCF_045791955.1 Oncorhynchus clarkii lewisi
AAGCATTTCACTGTAAGGTCTACTACACCTGTTGTATTCAGCATTTCACTATAAGGTCTACTACACCTGTTGTATTCAGCATTTCACTGTAAGGTCTACTACACCTGTTGTATTCAGCATTTCACTGTAAGGTCTACTACACCTGTTGTATTCTGCATTTCACTGTAAGGTCTACTACACCTGTTGTATTCAGCATTTCACTGTAAGGTCTACTACACCTGTTGTATTCAGCATTTCACTGTAAGGTCTACTACACCTGTTGTATTCAGCATTTCACTGTAAGGTCTACTACACCTGTTGTATTCAGCATTTCACTGTAAGGTCTACTACACCTGTTGTATTCAGCATTTCACTGTAAGGTCTACTACACCTGTTGTATTCGGCATTTTACTGTAAGGTCTACTACACCTGTTGTATTCAGAATTTCACTGTAAGGTCTACTACACCTGTTGTATTCAGCATTTCACTGTAAGGTCTACTACACCTGTTGTATTCTGCATTTCACTGTAAGGTCTACTACACCTGTTGTATTCAGCATTTCACTGTAAGGTCTACTACACCTGTTGTATTCAGCATTTCACTGTAAGGTCTACTACACCTGTTGTATTCAGCATTTCATTGTAAGGTCTACTACACCTGCTGTATTCAGCATTTCACTGTAAGGTCTACTACACCTGTTGTATTCAGCATTTCACTGTAAGGTCTACTACACCTGTTGTATTCAGCATTTCACTGTAAGGTCTACTACACCTGTTGTATTCAGCATTTCACTGTAAGGTCTACTACACCTGTTGTATTCAGCATTTCACTGTAAGGTCTACTACACCTGTTGTATTCAGCATTTCACTGTAAGGTCTACTACACCTGTTGTATTCAGCATTTCACTGTAAGGTCTACTACACCTGTTGTATTCGGCATTTCACTGTAAGGTCTACTACACCTGTTGTATTCAGCATTTCACTGTAAGGTCTACTACACCTGTTGTATTCAGCATTTCACTGTAAGGTCTACTACACCTGTTGTATTCAGCATTTCACTGTAAGGTCTACTACACCTGTTGTATTCAGCATTTCACTGTAAGGTCTACAACACCTGTTGTATTCAGCATTTCACTGTAAGGTCTACTACACCTGTTGTATTCAGCATTTCACTGTAAGGTCTACTACACTTGTTGTATTCAGCATTTCACTGTAAGGTCTACTACACCTGTTGTATTCAGCATTTCACTGTGAGGTCTACTACACCTGTTGTATTCAGCATTTCACTGTAAGGTCTACTACACCTGTTGTATTCAGAATTTCACTGTAAGGTCTACTACACCTGTTGTATTCAGCATTTCTGTAACGGCTTTCTTCTATCTCCTCTTCTGATGAAGAGGTAGAACAAGGATCGGACCAAAATGCAGCGTGTAGATTGCGATCCATGTTTTAATGAACAAATGTAAAACACGAATCAATACAAATACTACAAAATAAAGAACGTAATGAACGTAACGAAAACCTAAACAGCCTATCTGGTGAAAACACATAGACAGGAACAATCACCCACCAACACACAGTGAAACCCAGGCTACCTAAATATGGTTCCCAATCAGAGACAATGACGAACACCTGCCTCTGACTGAGAACCATATCAGGCTGAACATAGAAATAGACAAACAAGACATGAAACATAGAATGCCCACTCAGATCACACCCTGACCAATCAAAACATAGAAAATACAAAGTAAACTATGGTCAGGGCGTGACAATTTCACTGTAAGGTCTACTACACCTGTTGTATTCAGAATTTCACTGTAAGGTCTACTACACCTGTTGTATTCTGTGCATGTGACAAATTAAAATGTGATTTGATTTCAGAAACTTCAGAAACTCAGAACTAAAATGTTGCATAATTGCGTCAGATACTCATTTTATGTTATGTAGTCTGTCCACACAAGATTAGGAGTGGGACTTTGTCTTGTTTAGATTTAGCAAGAGTGGTGGAACTGTGAACCCACACAGCAGAGCAGGGAGGAGCTACAGGAGGACAGCCTCATTGTATTGGCTGGAATGTAGTAAAATGGAACGGAGTCAAACACGGTTTCCATATGCTTGATGTGTTTGATACCGTTCCAATTATCCCATTCCAGCCATTACAATGAGCCCGTCCTCCTATAGATCCTCATACCAGCCTCCTATGCCAGACAGAACAAACAGTAAATGTCCCTGACATCTGATCTGTACTACCATGAAAGGCAGAGGAGAGCAAACATTAGATCATATAAAGACTGGAACTATCCTTCGCATCACTGAAACATCAACAGGCAGAGTGAGATAGACTTACTGTACAGAGACACAGGGAGATTCATTATAGGGAGTGAGACAGACTTACTGTACAGAGACACAGGGAGATTCATTATAGGGAGTGAGACAGACTTACTGTACAGAGACACAGGGGGATTCATTATAGTGAGTGAGACAGACTTACTGTACAGAGACACAGGGAGATTCATTATAGTGAGTGAGACAGACTTACTGTACAGAGACACAGGGAGATTCATTATAGTGAGTGAGACATATTGAGATATGATGCTGGCTGTGTGGTTCACTGTTGTCCTGGGCCTTCTCTCAGTGAGTGGCTCCCAGGCGGCCCCTTTAACCTGTGAGGATCTCCTGAGACCACTGGAGCTGAGCAGTGTCAATCAGGTACTATCTCCTGAACTGTACTGTCTGTCTGTCCATCCACCTGTCTGTCTGTCTGTCTGTCTGTCTGTCTGTCTGTCTGTCTGTCTGTCTGTCTGTCTGTCTGTCTGTCTGTCTGTCCGTGTATCTGTCTGTCCGTCATCTGTCTGTCGGTCCGTCATCAGTCTGTTTGTCTGTCTGTCATCTGTCTGTCAGTCCGTCCATCTGTGTATGTCCGTCCGTCTGTCTGTCATCTGTCTGTCTGTCCGTACTTCCGTCTGTCTGTCCGTCTTCTGTCTTTCCACCCATGGTTAGGGAGACAGGGTTGTTTGTGTCAGCTAACCCAGTTATTGTCTATCTGCCTTTCCATCTTGCAGACTCTGGGGAAGTGGGTGTATATTGCTGAGAGTTCAGACCGTCCTTTCTGGGAACAAATACTGTATACCTTATTACACAGTGCCTGGATAGAGGTCTCTGTGCCGGTCGGTACCCAGAACAACATTCTTGACATCGCCCAGTTCTATGGCTTCGGTATTCCACATCAAAATACTTTTGGATTCGGATGCTCCAGGATCAACTCTAACTTTACTCTGCATGACAATAGCACATGGACCTCAGTGAGCCCCATCCCTGTTACTGAGGTTCTCCTGACAACGTGCTCAGACTGCCTCCTGACCCTGGAGAAATGGGATGAGGATGGGAAGACCTACACCTCTCTAACACTCTACAGTAGGAGAAGGGAGCTCACTGCTACTGAACTGGACTTCTATAAGAAACAGGTGGATTGTCTCAGTCTGCCACCAGCGACATTCATCGATCCAAAGAAAGATCTCTGTCTCGACACAACTCCACTCTTAGAAGATCAAATTGCGAAGGAAGTTGAGAATGCAGTTGAACTTATTTCAGAGATTCCAAGAATGCTCAGAAATGCATTTGAGGAATTAAAGAATTCTGTTTATCAGCCATTTTCTGATATTTTCAGTTAATGAGTAGTTGCCTCCTCCTCCCTGATTGGTTTGCTGCCCACCATGTATTCTACAGTAACCCAGGGTTACAGTACCTAACCCAGCAAACCTGTAAACAGTCCCTGATGCCTTGATGTGGGACCAA
This sequence comes from Oncorhynchus clarkii lewisi, assembly GCF_045791955.1. NCBI lineage: Eukaryota > Metazoa > Chordata > Actinopteri > Salmoniformes > Salmonidae > Oncorhynchus > Oncorhynchus clarkii. The sequence continues at coordinate 3,774 of NW_027259348.1, forward strand.
ACTCCACTCTGCTCATGTTGCTCTACATTCAACACAATAAATCCAGATTAAGACAAGTGTGATTTACATTGTTTTGTTTGTCCCAATAATCAGCTACAATCAGGAGCATTTAAAAAGAAAAGGAAATCAAAGAATGGGTGATAGTCTACTTCCGGGTTTCTCAAACTGGGTCCCGGGGCCCCCAAGGGAACGTTCGGTCCCCAGGACCGAGTTAGGGAAACCCTGTTCTACTGACATCACTGACAGTAGCCTACTCAACGTCTCTTATCGACAGCAGGACAGTCATTCCTAAAACATCAACCACTCAACATGTTTAGGTCATTGGTTCTTTTATTTGGCAGTTCACATGTTCCCTTGTCTTTAGCACAGAAAATAATGAGATGGTACATGTCATGTTGACAGAAGCCCAGAGCTTTATTCAGCGAAGCTTGAGACACATGGAGGGAGAACACTTGTACTGTAGTAGTCAGCTTGTGGAGGATGCAGGCAGATCGTTGTGACATGTTTAAACAGAGTCATTGTAGTGTGCTGAATGTGGAGTATCCATTCTCTATGTATGGAACTACCAGAGAGATATGACACCTCACTTGAAACACACACACACACACACACACACACACACACACACACACACACTCACATACACACACACACACACACACACACACACACACACGTAGACTTAGAGTGAACATGTCTGTCAAGATAAAGGAAAGGGGGCTATAGAACATTCTACTGGCCAGGATGTCATGTATGGTGGCTCTATGATGTCATCATAACATTCAAGTCTCCAGATTCAGTGGACATATCAGACTAGAGTAAGCTAAAGTTAATCACCTGGCCTGCATCCCAAATGGAACACTATACCCTTTTTTTCTGCACTACACTGGTCAACAGCAGTGCACTTTATAGGGAACAGGCTGCCATATATAGTCAGGGGTCAGTCTGGAGGAAGTGGTAAACAGCTGCTCCCTCTGGAGACACATTGTTAAAGAGGACCAATCACCTCTCTTGTTCCAGCTACCTCAAGATCATTTGAGGACATGTGGACATTTTAAGCCGAGAGTTTGGCAGATTTTTAATGTGAGTTCACAGCATGTGCGTAATTGTGTGTGTGTGTGTGTGTGTGTGTGTGTGTGTGTGTGTGTGTGTGTGTGTGTGTGTGTGTGTGTGTTTGTGTGTGTGTGTGCATGCGTGCGTGCGTGCGTCCGTGAGTGTATGTGTGTGTGTGCGTGCGTGCGTGTGTGCGTGTGTGTGTGAGGTGATAAAATGGGATGCGCTGTCAGGAGTCTGAGTTCATTACCTGTTAACATTCTTCACAAAGACACAGAAACTGACATCATCAGAAAACAATGCAAACATCAGCTAACAACCAACTCACAACACCAAAAAAGACTTTCACAAAGAAATGATTGTAGATTCAAATTTCAAGAACCAATAAATAATTAGATAACAAAAGAAACATTTGAAATTGTACAACACAGTGCATTTGATACACTTGTTTGTGCTCAATCAGCCTAGCCTACCCATCAAGATAGATACAAAAATGAAGTATTTACAAAATAATACCCATGTTTTCATGTTGTTGATTTTTTTCTCCTTTGGAAAAAAACAAATAATTAATTATCTAATGGAAAATACTGTTAATACTGGTGTGTGTGTGTGTGTGTGTGTGTGTGTGTGTGTGTGTGTGTGTGTGTGTGTGTGTGTGTGTGTGTGTGTGTGTGTGTGTGTGTATGGATGGGTCAGGGTGGGTGGTGTAGTGTGTTGGTAGTGAAGTCCTCCACCTTCCAGGACTCCAGGGCTTGCTGTCTGCTGTGGAGTTTCCAGGGGTGAGGCTGGGTTGGGGGACGTGATTGGTGGATGTTGGGGAGAGGTGGGGCTCACGCTGTCAGCTCCTCCCTCAGCTCTTTGTTCCTGCGCACCACGGCTGCGTGTCTCTCCTGAAACACAGGTCACAGACACCACAGATAGAGAGGAGGAAGTTAACATCCACACTGGACAGGAAGTTAGAGCTGTAGCTTACACAGGCAGGATGCACCCCTAGTGGTCTCTTAGAATGAAGTCTCTATTTTCATTCTAGTTCTATCATTCTAATTCTAGATCACACCTTCTCCTGCAGGCGTTCCATCATGGCTGCCAGGTTGGCATGGCGGTTCTCCTTGATCTGCTCCATCTTACATTACTATTACATTACTATCCTGCTACACCATTACTACAATACCATTACTACTACCACAGAACTAGTACTGCTACTGCAGTACTACTACTACTACAAATTAAATACTACTACTACTACTACAACTACAGTACTACTACTACTATTTCAATACTACTACTACTAATACTACTACTACTACTACTACTACACTACTACTACTACTACTATTACAGAAGTACTACTATGGTATTACTATTATGACTACTACTACAACTTCTACAGTACTGCTACTACTACTACTATTACAGTACTACTACTACTACTACTACTACTACAACAGTAGTACTACAGTATTACTATTACTACTACTTCTACTACTACAACTACTACAGTACTGCAACTACTACTAGATTTACAGTTCTACTACTACAGTATTACTATTACGACAGTAGTACTAATACAGTACTACTATTACTACAGTACTCATACTAGTAATACCACTGGTAGCTAATACTGAATACCGTATTACACAGTGCCTGGATAGAGGTCTTAGACTTCTTTGGCTTCAGTATTCCGGATCAGACTCTGATGCTTCAGGATCAACTCTAACTTCACTCTGCATGACAATAACACATGGACCTCAGTGACCCCCATCCCTGTTTCTGAGGTTCTCCTGACAACGTGCTCAGACTGCCTCCTGACTCTGGAGAGATGTGATGAGGATGAGAAGACCTACACCTCTCTAACGCTCTACAGTAGGAGAAGGGAGCTAGCTCACTGCTACTGAACTGGATTGTCTCTACTACTACTACTACTACTACTACCACTACAACTCCATTAATACTACTACAATACTACTACTACTACTATTACAACTACTACTACATTACTACTACTACTGCTACTGCTACTACTCTATTACTACTGGTACACTACTACTAATACTACTACTACTACAATACTACATTACTACTACCACTACTACTACTACCACTACTACATTACTACTACCACTACTACTACTACTACTACTACTACTTCATTACTACTACTATAGTACTAATACTACTACTACTACTACTACTCCATGACTACACCAGTACTACTTCTACAGTACTACTACTACTGCTACTACAGTATTACTACTACTGCTACTACTACACTATCACTACTTCTACTGCTACTACTGTATTACTACTACTACTACTCCATTGCTACTACTACTACAGTACTACTACTACTGCTACAACTACTACTACTTCTACTGCTACTACTCCATTACTACTACTACTACTCCATTGCTATTACTACTAATACTACTACTACTACTACGACTACTACACTACTACTACTTCTACTGCTACTACTCCATTACTACTACTACTACTACTACTACTCCATTGCTACTACTACTAATACTACTACTACTACGACTACTACTCTATTATTGCTACTACACTACTACTACTGCTATTACTACTTATACCACTACTACTACTACTACTCCATTACTACTACTACAGTACTATTACTACTATTACTACTACTACTACTACTATTCCATTACTGCAACTACTACTACTACTACAGTATTACTACTACTACTACTCCATTGCTACTACTACTACTACTAGTACTCCATTATTACTACAACTACTACTAGTATTACTGCCACTATTATGATACTAATATTACTACTACTACTGCTACTCCATTGATACTACTGCTAGTAGTAGTAGTAGTAGTAGTAGTAGTAGCAGTAGTACAGTGGTAGTAATTGTAGTATTAGTATTAGTAGTAGCAGTAGTACTGTAGTAGTAGTAGTAGAAGTAGTAGTAGTAGTATTAGTAGTAGTAGTATTAGTAGCAGTAGTAGTAGCCGTAGTAATACTACTACGACTACTACTCCATTAATACTACTGTCGGTAGGTGTATTAGTATTAGTAGTAGCATTAGTACTGTGGTAGTAGTAGTAGTAGTATTAGTAATAGTAGTAGCAGTAGGACTGTATTAGTAGTAGTAGTAGTATTAGTAGTAGTAGCAGTATTATTAGTAGTAGTAATACTGTAGTAGTAGTAGTATTACTACTACTACTACTACTACTGCTACTACTACTAATACTAATACTACTACTACTACTACTACTACTACTTCATTACTACTGCTACTACTACAGTCCTACTGCTACTACTAATACTAATACTACTACTACTACTTCTACCACAAGTACAATCCTATTGCTACTACTAATACTACTACTACTACTACTACTACTACTACTGCTTCTAATACTAATACTAATACTAATACTGGCATTAGTATTAATGGAGTAGTAGTGTAGTCGTAGTTATATTACTACGACTACTACTACTAATACTACTACCACTACTACTACTCCATTACTACTACTACTGCTACTACTACTACTACCACTACACTACTACTACTTCTACTACTCCATTACTACTACTACTACTCCATTGCTACTACTAGTAATACTACTACTACTACTACTACTACTACTACTCTATTACTGCTACTACACTACTACTACTACTACTGCTACCACTACTTATACTACTGCTACTACAGTACTACTAATTCTACTACTATTATTCAATTTCTGCAACTACTACTGCTACTACTACTACTCCATTACTACTACTACTGCAGTACTACTACTGCTACTACTACTATTACTACTACTACTACTACAATAGTACTACTACTACTACTACCACATTACTAATACTACAGTACTACTACTACTACTACTACTATTCCGTTACTGCCACTACTACTACTACTACTACTACTACTTCCACAGTATTACTACTATTACTCCATTACTACTACCGCTAGTAGTAGTATTAGTATTAGTAGTAACAGTAGTACAGTAGTAGTAGCAGTAATCGTAGTATTAGTAGTAGCAGATGTACCGTAGTAGTAGTAGTAGTAGTAATAGTAATGGAGTAGTAGTAGTAGTAGTAGTAGTAGTAGTAGTAATGGAGTAGTAGTAGTAGTAGTAGTATTAGTGGTTGTAGCCTATTTGACTGACCATGCCTATCTGACTGTCATTTCTTTACATTTTAATCAGTCTCAGTTTGTTCATTGGCTTTGTTTTTTCTTTTTCTACTCCATTACTACTACTACTACTACTACTGTACTACTGCTACTACTAATACTACTACTTATACTAATACTAATACTACTACTAGTACTCCATTATTACTACTACTACTACTACATCTACTACTACTACTACTCCATTACTACTGCTACTACTATTACTACTACTACTTATACTACTACTGGTTCTACTACTCCATTACTACTTCTACAGTACTACTGGCCAGTCTTCTCTCACCTTCTCCTGCAGGCGTTCCATCATGGCTGCCAGGTGGGCCTCCCGGTTCTCCTTGATTTGCTCCATCTTCATGGTGAGCTTCTCCTCTGCCATTTTGCTGAAGTTGTTGTTCTCTTCCATGGCCTTGAGCAGCACATCCCTCTCATGCTCCCTCTTCTCTGCCAGGGCCCTCAGCACCTGGGCCTCCTGGGACTGGACCACAGAGAGACCATGGATGTCACCATAGAGTTGGAATTACTAGAATGGTCAAAGCACCTCAGACAATAGTATTTTTTTTTAAAGTTTTATTTATTTTAAATTTGAACCCCCTTTTCTCCCCACTTTCGTGGTATCCAATTGTTAGCAATTACTATCTTGTCTCATCGCTACAACTCCCGTACGGGCTCGGGAGAGACGAAGGTCGAAAGCCATGCGTCCTCCGAAACACAACCCAACCAAGCCGCACTGCTTCTTTAACAAAGCGCACATCCAACCCGGAAGCCAGCCGCACCAATATGTCGGAGGAAACCCTGTGCACCTGGCTACCTTGGTTGGCGCGCATTGCGCCCGGCCCGCCACAGGAGTCGCTGGTGCGCGATGAGGCAAGGATATCCCTACCGGCCAAGCCCTCCCTAACCCGGACGACGCTAGGCCAATTGTGCGTCGCCCCACGGACCTCCCGGTCGTGGCCGGCTGCGACAGAGCCTGGGCGCAAACCCAGAGTCTCTGGTGGCACAGCTAGCGCTGCGATGCAGTGCCCTAGACCACTGCGCCACCCGGGAGGCCCAGGCAATAGTAATTTGACTGGTACATTCAATATGGCCGCCGATCCATCCACCACGGAATATGAACTTGAATGGGACAGCTGTTCTGTTGATTCTAATTATATGGATATTAATGATTATATCAAAACGCAGGGCCCTGGGGTTGCCAACTCAAAGATCTAGAATTCTATACACTCTAAGGAAAAACAGGTGCTATCAGACAGCAGTAATTTTGGTTCCAGGTAGAACCATGGAACCAAAAAGGGTTCTACTAAGGGGACAGCCGAAGAACACTTTTGGGATCTTTTTTCTTAGAGTGTGCCTACTGTTTTTATCATTCTAGTTCTATAGTTCTACTACTCACCCTCCTCCGGTCCTCAGCTGCCTCCAATTTCTTCTGGATGTCCTCTAGGGACACTTCCCTCTTGGGAGGCGAAGCGATGCTGTGGGCCGCATCTGACACCGGGGATGGGGGCTTCAGAATCACCTCAAAGGCCTGGCCCGACGCCCGCTTGTTGATTGGCTTCACCTCCATGTCTGAAAACAAGTGAAAAGATGTGTTATTTTTTTCTGTGGGTCTGGTCTTCTGGGGTCTGGTCTTCTGGGGTCTGGTCTTCTGGGTTCTGGGGTCTGGCTTTCTGGGGTCGGATCTTCTGGGTTTTGAGGTCTGGTCTTCTGGGTTCTGGGGTCTGGTCTTCTGGGGTCTGGTCTTCTGTGTTCTGGTCTTCTGGGGACTGGTCTTCTGGGGTCTGGTCTTCTGGGTTCTGGTCTTCTGGAGTCTGGTCTTCTGTGTTCTGGGGTCTGGTCTTCTGTGTTCTGGGGTCTGGTCTTCTGGGTTCTGGTCTTCTGAGGTCTGGTCTTCTGAGGTCTGGTCTTCCAAGTTATTGGGTCTGGTCTTCTGGGGTCTGGTCTTCTGTGTTCTGGGGTCTGGTCTTCTCGTCTTCTGGGGTCTGTGGTCTGTTGTTTAGACAGGTTCTGTAGTTTTTTGGTTAATATATGATGTCCATTTGGTCCAGGTATTTACAAAGGCGTCCAGTTTCAAATGGATTGTAGCTGTTCTTTTTTCCATATCTTGGACGTCGTTGGTTACAGTATGTTGATCCAGTCCAGGATGGTTGGTAATGTTGGTCCAGTCCAGGATGGTTGGTAATGTTGGTCCAGTCCAGGATGGTTGGTAATGTTGGTCCAGTCCAGGATGGTTGGTAATGTTGGTCCAGTCCAGGATGGTTGGTAATGTTGGTCCAGTCCAGGATGGTTGGTAATGTTGGTCCAGTCCAGGATGGTTGGTAATGTTGGTCCAGTCCAGGATGGTTGGTAATGTTGATCCAGTCCAGGATGGTTGGTAATGTTGGTCCAGTCCAGGATGGTTGGTAATGTTGGTCGAGTCCAGGATGGTTGGTAATATTGGTCGAGTCCAGGATGGTTGGTAATGTTGGTCGAGTCCAGGATGGTTGGTAATGTTGGTCGAGTCCAGGATGGTTGGTAATGTTGGTCGAGTCCAGGATGGTTGGTAATGTTGGTCCAGTCCAGGATGGTTGGTAACGCTGATCCAGTCTAGGATGGTTGGTAATTTTGGTCTAGTCCAGGATGGTTGGTAATGCTGGTCCAGTCCAGGATGGTTGGTAATTGACATGATAGCCAGTGTCTTCCTATTGCATTCTTGTGTTTGTTTGACCAATTTATTGTATTGTTCTGTTTACGGTGGTTCATGGATATTAAAGGACACCGTTGTAAATCAGTTTCCGCTCTCCTGCGCCTGACTTCTCTGCCACCAGTACGCACCTCACTACAATGAGACAGTTCTCTGTTGGACATCCATGTACTTTGGACAATAAAGTAATGTTCTTCAATTCAGGAGGACATCCAAAACAATAAATAAATATCCACAAATACAATAAAGGGCACAGCTCCTGGATTGAGCTGAAATGGCATCAGGTCAACTACAGTGAAATTCAGACTACAATGCTTTGACTTGATCTGAAAAATGACGCATTGGAATTAAAAAATGTTTTGTTACGTTCCCCTGCAAGGAAACAAAAAATTTCACTCAAACAAAAGGGGGAACTAACAAAGAGTCCCTGACCAACAACCAAAACAAAACAGGTGGGGTTTGAGGACGGGTTCTGAAAGACACTCATGTGTGTGTCCACTAAAAGTTGGCTAGCAACAACAACTGGAATTGTCGGAACTAGAAGCACAAGCATTTCGCTACACTCGCATTAACATCTGCTAACCATGTGTATGTGACAAATAAAATTTGATTTGATTTGATTTGATTTGAACACAAAAGATACCCACCATGAGACCCACTAAATTCACCCAAGAAGAGGCAAACAAAAGAAAACCAACACCAAACTTGGAGACAGTAAGTAAACCATAAAGTAGAGCAAAATGAAAACAGATAAAGGATTTTTTTGTCTAGAAATCAAAACAGGGCACGCCAACTAAAGGAGTACCATCTATACAGTACCAGTGTTGTACCATCTATACAGTACCAGTGTTGTACCAGTGTTGTACTATCTATACAGTACCATCTATACAGTACCATCTATACAGTACCATCTATACAGTACCAGTGTTGTACCATCTATACAGTACCAGTGTTGTACCAGTGTTGTACTATCTATACAGTACCAGTGTTGTACCATCTATACAGTACCAGTGTTGTACCAGTGTTGTACTATCTATACAGTACCATCTATACAGTACCAGTGTTGTACCATCTATACAGTACCAGTGTTGTACCAGTGTTGTACTATCTATACAGTACCATCTATACAGTACCATCTATACAGTACCATCTATACAGTACCATCTATACAGTACCAGTGCTGTACCGTCTATACAGTACCAGTGTTGTACCAGTGTTGTACTATCTATACAGTACCATCTATACAGTACCATCTATACAGTACCATCTATACAGTACCAGTGTTGTACCATCTATACAGTACCAGTGTTGTACCAGTGTTGTACTATCTATACAGTACCATCTATACAGTACCATCTATACAGTACCAGTGTTGTACCATCTATACAGTACCAGTGTTGTACCAGTGTTGTACTATCTATACAGTACCATCTATACAGTACCATCTATACAGTACCAGTGTTGTACCATCTATACAGTACCAGTGTTGTACCAGTGTTGTACTATCTATACAGTACCATCTATACAGTACCATCTATACAGTACCATCTATACAGTACCAGTGTTGTACCAGTGTTGTACTATCTATACAGTACCATCTATACAGTACCATCTATACAGTACCGGTGTTGTACCATCTATACAGTATCAGTACAGTACCAGTGTTGTACCATCTATACAGTACCAGTGTTGTACCATCTATACAGTACCAGTGTTGTACCAGTGTTGTACTATCTATACAGTACCATCTATACAGTACCATCTATACAGTACCGGTGTTGTACCATCTATACAGTACCAGTACAGTACCCGTGTTGTACCATCTATACAGTACCATCTATACAGTACCAGTGTTGTACCATCTATACAGTATCAGTACAGTACCAGTGTTGTACCATCTATACAGTACCAGTGTTGTACCATCTATACAGTACCAGTACAGTACCTGTGTTGTACCATCTATACAGTACCATCTATACAGTACCAGTACAGGACCTGTGTTGTACCATCTATACAGTACCATGTATACAATACCAGTGTTGTACCATCTATACAATACCAGTACCATCTATACAGTACCATCTATACAGTACCATCTATACAGTACCATCTATACAGTACCATCTATACAGTACCATCTATACAATACCAGTGTTGTACCATCTATACAATACCAGTACCATCTATACAGTACCATCTATACAGTACCATCTATACAGTACCATCTATACAATACCATCTATACAATACCAGTGTTGTACCATCTATACAATACCAGTACCATCTATACAGTACCATCTATACAGTACCAGTACAGTACCAGTGTTGTACCATCTATACAGTACCAGTGTTGCACCATCTATACAGCACCATCTATACAGTACCAGTCAAAAGTTTGGACACACCTACTCATTCCAGGGGTTTTCATTATTTTTACTATTTTCTACATTGTAGAAGACATCAAAATGATGAAAGAACACATATGGAATCATGTAGTAACCAAAAAGTGTTAAATAAATCAAAACATATTTTATATTTAAGATTCTTCAAAGTAGCCACCCTTTGCATTTGAGGTTACCTGGAGGTGTGTTGGGTCATTGTCCTGTTGAAAAACCGTAGGTGTGTAAAACTTCTGACTGGTATTTTATATATATATACAGTAAATAGTTTTATTTTTTAATATTTTTTATTTTACAATCTCTTTTTTATTTTTCTTATAGTTTCCTAAAACTCACGTGTTTTTTGAAAAACTCACGTACGCTTCTATAACTCTCGTCCCCTCGGAACGAGCTCAGCCAAGACGATACTCAAAATAAATTGTGATCCGGGGCAACAAACTGGCTAAACGCAAAACACAAAACGTATTACCTGCCCACCCTTGGGAGATAATCAGCTACCAAGCTGTCCTTACCACAGACATGTCGGATTTCAGGAGGAAACTCCTGCAATATCTGTAGTAACTTTCCTATCCTGATTGGTTCTTACCTCTCGTGTGACCTGGTTCTTACCTTGGAACTCACAGACGACCAGCTTGTTGCGTGCCTCTGGATAAAAGCAGGAGCAGATGAGGGAGAAGACAGACAGCTCCTTCACCTTCTCTTTGTATGCTGAGGGAATACAAACACACCAGACTGTTAACACTGCTATGTGGAGGAGGTCAAAATGGCCCCCTATTCCCTATATAGTGCTTTAGCACCCTATTCTCTATATAGTGCAAAAGTAAAGCACTATAGGGAACAGGGTGCCATTTTTGACACAACCAAAGTCAGACACTATAATGGCACCTATAGGAGATAACATTGTCATTATGCTGTTTATTGACTGTGGAATAAAGATCATTCATACAGGCTTGCTTCACACTGACAGTATAAAGCCTTGTGCAGGCCAGAGAGGCCCATAGAGAACATTCATACAGGCTTGCTTCACAGTGACAGTATAAAGCCTTGTGCAGGCCAGAGCGGCCCATAGAGAACATTCATACAGGCTTGCTTCACAGTGACAGTATAAAGCCTTGTGCAGGCCAGAGCGGCCCATAGAGAACATTCATACAGGCTTGCTTCACAGTGACAGTATAAAGCCTTGTGCAGGCCAGAGCGGCCCATAGAGAACATTCATACAGGCTTGCTTCACAGTGACAGTATAAAGCCTTGTGCAGGCCAGAGCAGCCCATAGAGAACATTCATACAGGCTTGCTTCACAGTGACAGTATAAAGCCTTGTGCAGGCCAGAGCGGCCCATAGAGAACATTCATACAGGCTTGCTTCACAGTGACAGTATAAAGCCTTGTGCAGGCCAGAGCGGCCCATAGAGAACATTCATACAGGCTTGCTTCACAGTGACAGTATAAAGCCTTGTGCAGGCCAGAGCGGCCCATAGAGAACATTCATACAGGCTTGCTTCACAGTGACAGTATAAAGCCTTGTGCAGGCCAGAGCGGCCCATAGAGAACATTCATACAGGCTTGCTTCACAGTGACAGTATAAAGCCTTGTCCGAGTCAGAGTGGCCCATAGAGAACATTCATACAGGCTTGCTTCACAGTGACAGTATAAAGCCTTGTCCGAGTCAGAGTGGCCCATAGAGAACATTCATACAGGCTTGCTTCACAGTGACAGTATAAAGCCTTGTGCAGGCCAGAGCGGCCCATAGAGAACATTCATACAGGCTTGCTTCACAGTGACAGTATAAAGCCTTGTGCAGGCCAGAGCGGCCCATAGAGAACATTCATACAGGCTTGCTTCACAGTGACAGTATAAAGCCTTGTGCAGGCCAGAGCGGCCCATAGAGAACATTCATACAGGCTTGCTTCACAGTGACAGTATAAAGCCTTGTGCAGGCCAGAGCGGCCCATAGAGAACATTCATACAGGCTTGCTTCACAGTGACAGTATAAAGCCTTGTGCAGGCCAGAGCGGCCCATAGAGAACATTCATACAGGCTTGCTTCACAGTGACAGTATAAAGCCTTGTGCAGGCCAGAGTGGCCCATAGAGAACATTCATACAGGCTTGCTTCACAGTGACAGAATTAAAGCCTTGTGCAGGCCAGAGTGGCCCATAGAGAACATTCATACAGGCTTGCTTCACAGTGACAGTATAAAGCCTTGTCCGAGTCAGAGTGGCCCATAGAGAACATTCATACAGGCTTGCTTCACAGTGACAGTATAAAGCCTTGTGCAGGCCAGAGCGGCCCATAGAGAACATTCATACAGGCTTGCTTCACAGTGACAGTATAAAGCCTTGTGCAGGCCAGAGCGGCCCATAGAGAACATTCATACAGGCTTGCTTCACAGTGACAGTATAAAGCCTTGTGCAGGCCAGAGCGGCCCATAGAGAACATTCATACAGGCTTGCTTCACAGTGACAGTATAAAGCCTTGTGCAGGCCAGAGCGGCCCATAGAGAACATTCATACAGGCTTGCTTCACAGTGACAGTATAAAGCCTTGTGCAGGCCAGAGCGGCCCATAGAGAACATTCATACAGGCTTGCTTCACAGTGACAGTATAAAGCCTTGTGCAGGCCAGAGCGGCCCATAGAGAACATTCATACAGGCTTGCTTCACAGTGACAGTATAAAGCCTTGTGCAGGCCAGAGCGGCCCATAGAGAACATTCATACAGGCTTGCTTCACAGTGACAGTATAAAGCCTTGTGCAGGCCAGAGCGGCCCATAGAGAACATTCATACAGGCTTGCTTCACAGTGACAGTATAAAGCCTTGTCCGAGTCAGAGTGGCCCATAGAGAACATTCATACAGGCTTGCTTCACAGTGACAGTATAAAGCCTTGTCCGAGTCAGAGTGGCCCATAGAGAACATTCATACAGGCTTGCTTCACAGTGACAGTATAAAGCCTTGTGCAGGCCAGAGCGGCCCATAGAGAACATTCATACAGGCTTGCTTCACAGTGACAGTATAAAGCCTTGTGCAGGCCAGAGCGGCCCATAGAGAACATTCATACAGGCTTGCTTCACAGTGACAGTATAAAGCCTTGTGCAGGCCAGAGCGGCCCATAGAGAACATTCATACAGGCTTGCTTCACAGTGACAGTATAAAGCCTTGTGCAGGCCAGAGCGGCCCATAGAGAACATTCATACAGGCTTGCTTCACAGTGACAGTATAAAGCCTTGTGCAGGCCAGAGCGGCCCATAGAGAACATTCATACAGGCTTGCTTCACAGTGACAGTATAAAGCCTTGTGCAGGCCAGAGTGGCCCATAGAGAACATTCATACAGGCTTGCTTCACAGTGACAGAATTAAAGCCTTGTGCAGGCCAGAGTGGCCCATAGAGAACATTCATACAGGCTTGCTTCACAGTGACAGTATAAAGCCTTGTCCGAGTCAGAGTGGCCCATAGAGAACATTCATACAGGCTTGCTTCACAGTGACAGTATAAAGCCTTGTGCAGGCCAGAGCGGCCCATAGAGAACATTCATACAGGCTTGCTTCACAGTGACAGTATAAAGCCTTGTGCAGGCCAGAGCGGCCCATAGAGAACATTCATACAGGCTTGCTTCACAGTGACAGTATAAAGCCTTGTGCAGGCCAGAGCGGCCCATAGAGAACATTCATACAGGCTTGCTTCACAGTGACAGTATAAAGCCTTGTGCAGGCCAGAGCGGCCCATAGAGAACATTCATACAGGCTTGCTTCACAGTGACAGTATAAAGCCTTGTGCAGGCCAGAGCGGCCCATAGAGAACATTCATACAGGCTTGCTTCACAGTGACAGTATAAAGCCTTGTGCAGGCCAGAGCGGCCCATAGAGAACATTCATACAGGCTTGCTTCACAGTGACAGTATAAAGCCTTGTGCAGGCCAGAGCGGCCCATAGAGAACATTCATACAGGCTTGCTTCACAGTGACAGTATAAAGCCTTGTCCGAGTCAGAGTGGCCCATAGAGAACATTCATACAGGCTTGCTTCACAGTGACAGTATAAAGCCTTGTGCAGGCCAGAGCGGCCCATAGAGAACATTCATACAGGCTTGCTTCACAGTGACAGTATAAAGCCTTGTGCAGGCCAGAGCGGCCCATAGAGAATATTCATACAGGCTTGCTTCACAGTGACAGTATAAAGCCTTGTGCAGGCCAGAGCGGCCCATAGAGAACATTCATACAGGCTTGCTTCACAGTGACAGTATAAAGCCTTGTGCAGGCCAGAGCGGCCCATAGAGAACATTCATACAGGCTTTCTTCACAGTGACAGTATAAAGCCTTGTGCAGGCCAGAGTGGCCCATAGAGAACATTCATACAGGCTTGCTTCACAGTGACAGAATTAAAGCCTTGTGCAGGCCAGAGTGGCCCATAGAGAACATTCATACAGGCTTGCTTCACAGTGACAGTATAAACAGTCAGAGTGGCCCATAGAGAACATTCATACAGGCTTGCTTCACAGTGACAGTATAAAGCCTTGTGCAGGCCAGAGCGGCCCATAGAGAACATTCATACAGGCTTGCTTCACAGTGACAGTATAAAGCCTTGTGCAGGCCAGAGCGGCCCATAGAGAACATTCATACAGGCTTGCTTCACAGTGACAGTATAAAGCCTTGTGCAGGCCAGAGCGGCCCATAGAGAACATTCATACAGGCTTGCTTCACAGTGACAGTATAAAGCCTTGTGCAGGCCAGAGCGGCCCATAGAGAACATTCATACAGGCTTGCTTCACAGTGACAGTATAAAGCCTTGTGCAGGCCAGAGCGGCCCATAGAGAACATTCATACAGGGCTTCACAGTGACAGTATAAAGCCTTGTGCAGCCAGAGTGGCCCATAGAGAACATTCATACAGGCTTGCTTCACAGTGACAGTATAAAGCCTTGTGCAGGCCAGAGCGGCCCATAGAGAACATTCATACAGGCTTGCTTCACAGTGACAGTATAAAGCCTTGTCCGAGTCAGAGTGGCCCATAGAGAACATTCATACAGGCTTGCTTCACAGTGACAGTATAAAGCCTTGTGCAGGCCAGAGCGGCCCATAGAGAACATTCATACAGGCTTGCTTCACAGTGACAGTATAAAGCCTTGTGCAGGCCAGAGCGGCCCATAGAGAACATTCATACAGGCTTGCTTCACAGTGACAGTATAAAGCCTTGTGCAGGCCAGAGCGGCCCATAGAGAACATTCATACAGGCTTGCTTCACAGTGACAGTATAAAGCCTTGTGCAGGCCAGAGCGGCCCATAGAGAACATTCATACAGGCTTGCTTCACAGTGACAGTATAAAGCCTTGTGCAGGCCAGAGCGGCCCATAGAGAACATTCATACAGGCTTGCTTCACAGTGACAGTATAAAGCCTTGTGCAGGCCAGAGCGGCCCATAGAGAACATTCATACAGGCTTGCTTCACAGTGACAGTATAAAGCCTTGTCCGAGTCAGAGTGGCCCATAGAGAACATTCATACAGGCTTGCTTCACAGTGACAGTATAAAGCCTTGTGGCCCATAGAGAACATTCATACAGGCTTGCTTCACAGTGACAGTATAAAGCCTTGTGCAGGCCAGAGCGGCCCATAGAGAACATTCATACAGGCTTGCTTCACAGTGACAGTATAAAGCCTTGTGCAGGCCAGAGCGGCCCATAGAGAACATTCATACAGGCTTGCTTCACAGTGACAGTATAAAGCCTTGTGCAGGCCAGAGCGGCCCATAGAGAACATTCATACAGGCTTGCTTCACAGTGACAGTATAAAGCCTTGTGCAGGCCAGAGCGGCCCATAGAGAACATTCATACAGGCTTGCTTCACAGTGACAGTATAAAGCCTTGTGCAGGCCAGAGCGGCCCATAGAGAACATTCATACAGGCTTGCTTCACAGTGACAGTATAAAGCCTTGTGCAGGCCAGAGCGGCCCATAGAGAACATTCATACAGGCTTGCTTCACAGTGACAGTATAAAGCCTTGTGCAGGCCAGAGCGGCCCATAGAGAACATTCATACAGGCTTGCTTCACAGTGACAGTATAAAGCCTTGTGCAGGCCAGAGTGGCCCATAGAGAACATTCATACAGGCTTGCTTCACAGTGACATAATTAAAGCCTTGTGCAGGTCAGAGTGGCCCATAGAGAACATTCATACAGGCTTGCTTCACAGTGACAGTATAAAGCCTTGTGCAGGCCAGAGCGGCCCATAGAGAACATTCATACAGGCTTGCTTCACAGTGACAGTATAAAGCCTTGTGCAGGCCAGAGCGGCCCATAGAGAACATTCATACAGGCTTGCTTCACAGTGACAGTATAAAGCCTTGTGCAGGCCAGAGCGGCCCATAGAGAACATTCATACAGGCTTGCTTCACAGTGACAGTATAAAGCCTTGTGCAGGCCAGAGCGGCCCATAGAGAACATTCATACAGGCTTGCTTCACAGTGACAGTATAAAGCCTTGTGCAGGCCAGAGCGGCCCATAGAGAACATTCATACAGGCTTGCTTCACAGTGACAGTATAAAGCCTTGTGCAGGCCAGAGCGGCCCATAGAGAACATTCATACAGGCTTGCTTCACAGTGACAGTATAAAGCCTTGTGCAGGCCAGAGCGGCCCATAGAGAACATTCATACAGGCTTGCTTCACAGTGACAGTATAAAGCCTTGTGCAGGCCAGAGTGGCCCATAGAGAACATTCATACAGGCTTGCTTCACAGTGACAGAATTAAAGCCTTGTGCAGGCCAGAGTGGCCCATAGAGAACATTCATACAGGCTTGCTTCACAGTGACAGTATAAAGCCTTGTCCGAGTCAGAGTGGCCCATAGAGAACATTCATACAGGCTTGCTTCACAGTGACAGTATAAAGCCTTGTGCAGGCCAGAGCGGCCCATAGAGAACATTCATACAGGCTTGCTTCACAGTGACAGTATAAAGCCTTGTGCAGGCCAGAGCGGCCCATAGAGAACATTCATACAGGCTTGCTTCACAGTGACAGTATAAAGCCTTGTGCAGGCCAGAGCGGCCCATAGAGAACATTCATACAGGCTTGCTTCACAGTGACAGTATAAAGCCTTGTCCGAGTCAGAGTGGCCCATAGAGAACATTCATACAGGCTTGCTTCACAGTGACAGTATAAAGCCTTGTGCAGGCCAGAGCGGCCCATAGAGAACATTCATACAGGCTTGCTTCACAGTGACAGTATAAAGCCTTGTGCAGGCCAGAGCGGCCCATAGAGAACATTCATACAGGCTTGCTTCACAGTGACAGTATAAAGCCTTGTGCAGGCCAGAGCGGCCCATAGAGAACATTCATACAGGCTTGCTTCACACTGACAGAATTAAAGCCTTGTGCGGGCCAGAGTGGCCCATAGAGAACATTCATACAGGCTTGCTTCACAGTGACAGAATTAAAGCCTTGTGCGGGCCAGAGCGGCCCATAGAGAACATTCATACAGGCTTGCTTCACAGTGACAGAATTAAAGCCTTGTCTGAGCCAGAGCGGCCCATAGAGAACATTCATACAGGCTTGCTTCACACTGACAGTATAAAGCCTTGTGCAGGCCAGAGCGGCCCATAGAGAACATTCATACAGGCTTGCTTCACAGTGACAGTATAAAGCCTTGTGCAGGCCAGAGTGGCCCATAGAGAACATTCATACAGGCTTGCTTCACACTGACAGAATTAAAGCCTTGTGCAGGCCAGAGTGGCCCATAGAGAACATTCATACAGGCTTGCTTCACACTGACAGAATTAAAGCCTTGTGCGGGCCAGAGTGGCCCATAGAGAACATTCATACAGGCTTGCTTCACAGTGACAGTATAAAGCCTTGTCCGAGCCAGAGTGGCCCATAGAGAACATTCATACAGGCTTGCTTCACAGTGACAGTATAAAGCCTTGTCCGAGTCAGAGTGGCCCATAGAGAACATTCATACAGGCTTGCTTCACAGTGACAGTATAAAGCCTTGTCCGAGTCAGAGTGGCCCATAGAGAACATTCATACAGGCTTGCTTCACACTGACAGTATTAAAGCGGCAGGTAGGTAGCCTAGTGGGTAGTGGTTGGGGCGGCAGGTAGGTAGCCTAGTGGGTAGTGGTTGGGGCGGCAGGTAGGTAGCCTAGTGGGTAGTGGTTGGGGCGGCAGGTAGGTAGCCTAGTGGGTAGTGGTTGGGGCGGCAGGTAGGTAGCCTAGTGGGTAGTGGTTGGGGCGGCAGGTAGGTAGCCTAGTGGGTAGTGGATGGGGCGGCAGGTAGGTAGCCTAGTGGGTAGTGGTTGGGGTGGCAGGTAGGTAGCCTAGTGGGTAGTGGTTGGGGCGGCAGGTAGGTAGCCTAGTGGGTAGTGGTTGGGGCGGCAGGTAGCCTCGTGGTTAGAGCGTTGAGCTAGTAACCTGAAAGGTTGCTAGATCGAATCCCCAAGCTGACAAGGTAAAAATCTGTGGTTCTGCCCCTGAACAGGCAGTTAACCCACTGTTCCTAGGCCGTCATTGAAAATAAGAGTTTGTTCTTAACTGTCTTGCCTAGTTAAATAAAATAATAAAAAGCCTTGCCAGAGTAGCCCATAACTGATCATGATTTTTAGTTGAACTTGAGCTCTATTAATGAATTCTATCATGATCTGATAACAGTAAGCTAATGGGCATTAGCTAAAGGCTAGATGCTACTCTATCTTAATAGTGTTTAAATTGTCATTATTACGAGGAAGTCATCACTTCAATAGTGACGGAGGGATTTAGAAGAGACAGGCTCTGTCCAAATTCAAAATGGCACCCTTTGGATCAGGGCCCCATATGGCACACACAAAGTCTCTACCTCAACACCAACACCAAAATAAATACCTAGTGTATTACTATCACCCTACTGTATTAGGTACTAGTAGCCCTGACTCCACTAAGGTACAGCATCAGAGAGCGAGAGAGAGAGAGCTCTGTCCGAAGAAGACTGCAGATTGTCAATAGCCAACTGCTGCAAAGGCCAGCAGCGTGTGGAGCGGCCCATTGCTGCAGGGCTGGCCACTATCCCAGCCTGCTGTCTGGCGGCCTGCTACACCTGCGTGCCATGGCTCACTGCTCAACACAGTCTGCTGCCACATGTCATCAGAATCACTAAGATCCTATGGAACTGCATGGATCCATTTCCATTCCATGATAGAATATAGGCCCTACTGAACATAGAATACATTCCGGCACTATGGAAGCCCAAGAGCAAATATTTCTAGGTAAAACAGAGATCAGAGAACAGGAAGTAGGCCTATGCCTTTTAAGTGTTGGCTAATTCTATTGTCAGACAGAAAAGAGAATCAACTCTTTTGGATAATCAATCACTTTTACAGATCCACTAAGAAACAACTCAGAAAAATGTCAAACAAGAGATAAAGCAACAAATAGTTTTCTCTCCCCCTTTATTGTGTGTTATATTGACATAGAACAGTTTAATTCAGTGTAGAATCCTCCACTAAAACAAAATACTCTAGGCCTTATTGTTTTGCATTGGCCTATCATGGCTGATATTGATGACAAGGCCCTTATTCATTTATACTTTTTGTTTAATATATTAAATGTAACCCACATTTACACACAAAACTGCCAAATGATCCTAATACATATCAGCCAAATGACGGTAACAAATACATTACTAACTATTGTAGCCCAACAAATGAACCACTGAATTCAATGCGTTGTCAGCACGCCCCTTTCATTCACCTAAAATTGATTCTCTATCATATTCGAGCTCAAACAAGCGACATAACCGTTATAGGAGTATACTCATAAAAGTACATAAATGAAAAAAGGAATTATATCTCAGCCTGTCAAGCTGTGTTGAAATGGTAGTCAGACCGGCGTATTGGGTGGGGTCTCTCTGCATTATGCTTCTACTAGAGCCGCCGCCGTATCACCAGCAGTAGGTGCAGCGTTGTAAAATAAAACCACTATAAATAAGAAAAAAACAGTCGCGCCAACATATTAACCAAAATAAATCTTACACTTGATATAAAATCATAACATTCATAAAATGTCCAATCTAGAAGAGCAGTTTTTGGCTGCCGTCCCTACGGGCCCATATACTGTAATAAAATAATGAGGACGATGCAGGTGTCCACGCAGATCTCAGCCTCCATCCCTATAACAAACTCTAACAATAATCCATGCTGAAAAATCTTACTCGCATCCTTACCAATTGCAGTTTTGGCCATGGCTGTCTGCGGGTGTTTTGCGGCTATGGTCTGAAGGGCGAATATATTGTTTTAAGGCACTGTGTCAGCGAAAAAGACAAGACCGGGGGCTGAGATCAGGATGAGAGGTGCGGAGCGAGCTGGAAGATGGGAGCGGTTGAATTATGAGCGTCTCTGCGCATGAGCAGATTGCTTGGCCACCCTCCGTCCTTTGACGCGCATCTCTCGTCGAGATCAGACATTCCATCCACAGCAATAGAATAGGCCTAGTGGTACCGTAGGAATAGCCTACAGTAAAAATGTTACAGAGGTACATTTTGAGGAAAAACGAATAAAGTATTCTATTTGAAATGTTTAAATACTTACAAATACACAACATTACCAAAAGTGTGCTGACACCATCTCGTTGAACATCTCATTCCAAAATCATGGACATTAATATGGAGTTGGTTCCCCGTTGCTGCTATAACAGCCTCCACTCTTCTGGGAAGACTTTCCACTAGATGTTGGAACATTGCTGTGGGGTCTTGCTTCCATTTAGCCACAAGGGCATTAGTGAGGTTGAGCATTACACATGGTAATCTTAGGCTTGTGTGCGGCTGCTTGGCCATGGAAACCCATTTAATGAAGCTCCCGACGAACAGTTTTTGTCCTGATTGTGCTTCCAGAGGCAGTTTGGAATTTGGTAGTGAGTGTTGCAACCAAGGACAGAGAATTTTTACGCTCCACGTGCTTCAGCACTGGGCGGTCCCGTTCGTGCGCTCATGTGTCCTACCACTTCACGGCTGAGCCGTTGTTGCTTCTAGACGTTTCCAATTCACAATAACAGCACTTACTGAACAGTTGACCAGGCTAGCTCTATCAGCGCAGCTCTAGCAGGGCAACAATTTGACAAACTGACTTGCTGGAAAGGTGGCATCTTATGACAGTGCCACATTGAAAGTCACTGAGCTCTTCAATAAGGCCATTCTACAACCAATGTTTGTCTATGGAGATTGCATGGTGGTGTGCTCGATTTTATACACCTGTCAGCAACAGGTGTGGCTGAAATAGCCGAATCCACTAATTTGATGGGCTGTCCACATACTTTTGTATATATAGTGTATATTACAGTATATAAACCTATGGAACGCATTCATGACCTAAACATATTCATAGGTCCCACTTGAACGCGCCCCTAGCTCACGTATGCTATAGGCTACCAGACCTTGTGAATGGCTTCAGACACAGCCAAAAAGGGGAAACATGGAGCATCATCACAATGTTGGTATAGAGAATTAGTGCATTTATCAATGAGACAAGGCAATGCTGCTAGGGACATGAGTCATGCATGACAGAAAATCCAAGGCCTGCCCGACACTGTGGGCCAGTTTCCCGGACACAGATAGTCCTGGACTATAAAGATAGTTTCCATGGAGAGTCTACACTGATCTTGCTTTTACGTCCAGGTCCAGGTTTAATCTGTGTCCAGGACAGGGACAGCTTCTGTATCTGTACTTACTAAAGATCCCCATTAGCTGCTTCCTAATGTTGATGACATAAACCCATTTTAATCACACTGAAATATTTACAGTATTTGTGGTTTTATTACTCATTAGGTGACATCAGAAGCACTCAATTTTCTCAGTAACAGGACGACACGTTGAATGTATGATTATGGTTTCAGAGCAACATTTGATAGTACAGTACAATGCAGTGTTGAGAAGTCTTCAAAGTAGCTAAAGAGGTGCAGAGAAGTCTTATCTTTAATATTCATAACTTGCTCGTTACCATAGCTACAGCATATAAAACTAAAATATACATACTGGTGAATTAAAACAAAACATTTAATCTTAAAGGCTTGGGGTTAAAAAAAAGTTTTAAAAAACAAACTGTGTATAATATATTTTCTAATGTTACACAAAGCAACAACTTATGGAACAAGTTACTTTACTTCGCTCAGCATTGGTTTATTTGGTATAAAAACAGAGGTAGTGTCAGGTAAGAGGTGTGTTTGATGTTTCTCATGATTACTATACTAATTTGGTTACACTTAGCTACAATGCAGAAACAATAGATACGATAGATATATATATATATTGGCTTCTATACGGCTTCTATACGGTCAATGATTGCTATTGAGAATGATTGCGAAAATCCATAGTGAAAGCAGCCAGGCTATATGGAATGAATGACTGTGAATCAGTGCTGCCCTAAATTACACTTACACCGAGTATACAAAACATTAAGCTTAAGCTCTTTCCATGACAGACTGACCAGGTGAATCCAGGTGAAAGTTATGATCCCTTATTGAGGTTACAAGTTAAATCCACTTCAATCAGTGGAGATGAAGGGGAGGAGACCTGGTTAAAGAAGGATTTTTAAACCTTGAGACAATTGAGACATGGATTGTTTATGTGTGCCATTCAGATGGTGAATGGGCAAGACAAACGTGCCTTTTGAATGGGTTATGTAGGGGGGGGGGGGACTCAATATTAGGAAAGTGATCTTCATGTTTTGTATACTCTGTGTACAAGAGCCCGTTCATAAGTCACATAACATCAGAATGCTAAAATGCAAGAGCCTAGCTTCTGCTAGAGGCTGAGGTTTGGAGCATCTTCTTGATCAGGTGACCGACCAGTATCTGAGGACGTTGTTGGTAGCTGTGGAGAACTTCATGAGAGCTGATCAGCTGGTCACCTTTCTGACGGTCCAATAGCGTCACACACACCACGGCCGCTTCAGAGGGACACAGTGACAGAGGACAGAGATTGATTATTTACTAGTCCTGAGTGCCAGTCTGCTACAGTATCATGCCAACTCCTCGAACATGAGACAGGGAGTTGGCATGACAACACAAACAGATCAAGGACCAGCCTATTTATAACCAGCAACACAATACAGAACTTTGATCCTACCAAAAGGTTCAACATTAGGACCTTCAAGGGAATGAATATGATGTAAAAACACATATATTTAATACATCTATTCAAATACATATGCATCTTTATTTCATCTTTAACGCATATAAAGTCAAAGGTTTTGTTTCTTTATTTAAAAAAAAAGCTTTATGTCTGCGAACAACACTGCTAATACGGCTGGTACTATCATCACTATCTACTACAACTACACCCGACCAGTACCAGTACCTTTCAGACCGCTGAGTTTACACATGGCAGCAAACACGGAAGACTCCATCTCGATGTTCCGAACCCCAGACTCATAGGCCTTGGTCAAGTAGTCCTGTTTATCCTTCTCTGTGTAGGAGCAGAAGGCCCCATCCAGGCGCGCTTGTCCTGGACACACAAAATACCAGCTAGATACACACAGTAACTCTAGTAGGGCACATCCATATAACCTGAGTGCCAGTCTGTTTGTGCCATCATGCCAACTCACTCATTGTCATGCCTAACATGTTGGGCTTTACAATGACAGCAATGGAGTTGACAGGGGCACAGACAGATCAGGTATGAAGTTAACACAGCATAACATTTATAAAAAAGACAGATTCGGAGACAACAAGCAGAAAAGTGAAGTAGCGTGTAATAACCGACACCTTCATAGAAATCCATTGTGCACATAGTGTTTCCGATGACCGTCTCAAATTGACCCAGGTCCTTGCTACACTGGAGCAGCTCTTCAGCCAGACCTTGGTCCAGGTCCGTGCTGCGTACCACAGTATTCCCCAGGATGACCTGCTCCAACCTGGGCAGGAAGGTGGCGTCTACTGACTGCTTGGTGACAACAACCGTGCCAGGCTCGAGGCCTGGAGAGAGAAAGGGGAACAGAGTGGATAGACAATGTACAGCAAATATGGCTTGTTTTAGGCCTGTGTTCCAAATGGCACCCTATTCCCTATAAAGAACACTACTTTTGGGCCATACTTTTGGGCTCCAGAGTGGCGCAGCGGTCTAAGGCACTGCATCTCAGTGCAAGCGGCGTCACTGCAGTCCCTGGTTTGAATCCAGGCTGCATCATATCTGGCTGATATTGGGAGTCCCATAGGGCCGTGATTGGGAGTCCCATAGGGCCGTGATTGGGAGTCCCATAGGGCCGTGATTGGGAGTCCCATAGGGCCGTGATTGGGAGTCCCATAGGGCCGTGATTGGGAGTCCCATAGGGCCGTGATTGGGAGTCCCATAGGGCCGTGATTGGGAGTCCCATAGGGCCGTGATTGGGAGTCCCATAGGGCCGTGATTGGGAGTCCCATAGGGACGTGATTGGGAGTCCCATAGGGACGTGATTGGGAGTCCCATAGGGACGTGATTGGGAGTCCCATAGGGCCGTGATTGGGAGTCCCATAGGGCTGTGATTGGGAGTCCCATAGGGCCGTGATTGGGAGTCCCATAGGGCCGTGATTGGGAGTCCCATAGGGCCGTGATTGGGAGTCCCATAGGGCCGTGATTGGGAGTCCCATAGGGCCGTGATTGGGAGTCCCATAGGGCCGTGATTGTAAATAAGAATTTGTTCTTAACTGACTTGCCTGGTTAAAGGTTAAATAAAAATATATACATACATATGGAATAGGGTGCCATTTGGAACACATCTTTAGATTAATCAAAGGACTTTAATTGATTGATTGAAACACCCCATATGAGTGTTATTACTAGTTTGACTACAGTGGGATTCAGATGTGCTGTGGTTAATCAGAAAGGAATTAAATCATATCCAAAGCACTTGAGAAGTACAACCAGACAGAAAAAGTCTAAACAAACTCTCTAGGCCTACCTAATCCACCGGAGGTCCCAATGCGAAAGATGGTAACATCAGTGCAGCGAGCATGGTAGAGGAGCTTGATGAGCTCGTGTAACATGATGGCGATGGAGGGGATACCCATGCCATGCTGAAAAACAAAGAGAGAGAGAGACACGTGATGTCATAGATGTACCACATTCCACCACCACAGTCTCACGTCAGATAGCGTGGCGACCTCGTCTGCACTAGTTCATGGCACTCAATTCAGTCTGTTCGGGCAGAACACACTGCCACACTAACACGTTCATTTATTTTACAAAGAAACCTTCTCTATTACTTTATATTACCTTTCAAACCCAGGACATCGATTACAATTCCACCCAAAGGTGCAACATTGTGAGTGCGTCCCAAATTGCAGCATATTACTTAGTGACGGCCTTTGTCCAGAGCCCTTGTCCAAAGTAGAGCAATATAGAGTACCATTTGAGATACAACTCATGTTAAACCTACTAACATCTAGTGACTCTATAATAAACTACAAGTGATTGAAACCTAACATCTAGTGACTCTATAATAAACTACAAGTGATTGAAACCTGTGTTAAACCTACTAACATCTAGTGACTCTATAATAAAGCAGAAGTGATTGAAACCTGTGTTAAACCTACTAACATCTAGTGACTCTATAATAAAGCAGAAGTGATTGAAACCTGTGTTAAACCTACTAACATCTAGTGACTCTATAATAAAGCAGAAGTGATTGAAACCTGTGTTAAACCTACTAACATCTAGTGACTCTATAATAAAGCAGAAGTGTTTGAAACCTGTGTTAAACCTACTAACATCTAGTGACTCTATAATAAAGCAGAAGTGATTGAAACCTGTGTTAAACCTACTAACATCTAGTGACTCTATAATAAAGCAGAAGTGATTGAAATGGCTAGTGGTACTGTATTTCTTCACTTACGCTGACGGACAGCACGGGGCCAATCTTGTACATGGCATAGCGGTCAGTTCCTGCACAGATGTTGGGGTACTCAGCCTTGGGGTCCTCCAGACTCAGCTCTCCAGCAATGTACTCTATGAAGGACTTCATTCTCCAGGGACTGCCCCCAACACACACAAACTGAGACATGAACATAAGAGCAGACGACGTAAATGTTAACGTCCTGGGAAGGAATTCAAAACATTAATAGAAATACAGGACTGCTTTCCTGAACACAGATTATTCCTACTCTATTTTTTATTTGATTTAACCGTTATTTAACTGGGCAGGTCTGTTAAGAACAAATTCTTATTTAGAATGACGGCCTACCAAAAGGCAAAAGGCCTCCAGCGGGAAATGGGGCTTGGATTAAAAATTAAAACATAGGAAAAAACACACATCACGACAAGAGAGACACTACATAAGGAGAAATCTAAGACAACAACATAGCAAGGCAGCAACACATGACAACACAGCATGGTAGCAACACAACATGACAACAACATGGTAGCAACACAACATGGTAACAACATGGTAGCAGCACAAAACATGGTACAAACAATTATTGGGCACAGACAACAGCACAAAGGACAAGAAGGTAGAGACAACAATACAATATACACCTAGTCCTGGATTAAAACACATGTTCTATTGAAAGGTTTTTTTAGTCCAGGACTAAACTTAATCTGAATCTGGTAAACCAGCCCATTGTGTGAGGAATACAGAAAAGCTGACCTTATTGAATGCAGGAAATAAGATGTTATGAATGTCCATTTACTGACGCAATCTAGCTAGTAACCTAATGAATGAATCAGTAATCTTACTTTGACATCGCCAAACATGGCAGGCAGGTTGTGTGTGGAGGTCCCCAGGTTAAAGTGGTAGAGGATGTCATCTTTCATCCCATCCAGGTGTGGGTTATGCACATAGACAGTACTTTCACTAAGAAAACCAATCATACAAGGACATTTAGGGAAGACCGGTCTTTTATTTGACGACCTCCTAAACTTCTGGGCCCGTGTTCATGAAGCATGTTTGGTTTTGGTTCGACATGTTCAACATTGTCTTCGTGTTACTGTTTGTCAATAGGATATAATCGCCTGGTTGTGAGTCATTTTCCTTAATCCTTGTAGGGTGTAATGTAATGCGCAATGATACGTGCTTCTGTGCAGGAAGTCAATTTCTCTGGATGACACACCTCTCTGCCGTTTCCTGGTTTTACGGATGAACTCAAATATAGTCCACTGATTAAAGGGATTGGTTAGCCTACTGTCAAAAGTCAATGTAAAATGTACAGTACAAAAGTCAATGTAAAATGTACAGTACAAAAGTAAATGTAAAATTTACAGTACAAAAGTCAATGTAAAATTTACAGTACAAAAGTCAATGTACAATGTACAGTACAATAGTAAAAGCTTTATCCGGGTGTTATTTGTCATGTTGACGTTGAATTCATTTTAATTTTCAGACGACAACACGAATCAAATCACTTTGATGATATAGTTATAGACAATGACGTGATCCAACCATTACTTATTAGATGTTACTGTACCTCTCGCACAATGTCTCATTCTTTTCATCACTGAAACCTGGTCCTGGTGCCATATTCCTGAAAAAAAAAGGTAAGAAGCACAAACCACCGGAGCTTTGTCAGATTCAGACATAGATGTCGTCACTACTGGTCCAGTTAGTGATAGGACATCGGTTTCTGCGAGGATGTGATGTATCCCATATCGTAGTCTGTAGGCTAACATCGACTACTACCACAAATATGCCGACTGGTATGTCAGAGAAACAGCGATTGAATATATGTAGATTACCTGTAGCAGGTGGATGATTCGCATATGCACGATGCTGCGTTAGATGCGTCCCGTTTCCTAAATATCTATCTGCAATGTAGTAAATGTATAAGATGCAGTAATTGAAAGCTGTGCTAAGGAACTTGTCACTGACATTGGGTTGTCACTAGTTATCACAGCCACAAAGTCAACATTGTGTAGATCTTAATTAAAAATTCATGAAAACTAAAATTTGTTTTTGGTCTTCATTAAAATTTTAGGCATGAAAAGGTTAGCAGTGCTGTTTAGGTTTAACATCCGATTTTAAGAAGATAAATTGTAGAAATAGGCGGGGTTTAGCCATAATTTGACTTTGTGGCTGTGGCAACTCGTGATGACCCTGCCATTGACTGTATATGAAGGTGTCACTAGTGAGTACGTTTACATGCGCACTAATAATTCGATATTAAACGGATTGTGGCAGTTGGCCGAGTACAGCAATAGTCAAGTAAACACTTTAATCTGTTTATCTTAATCTTCGTAAATTCCAAATAGAAGCATACGCCGATTAAACCCTGATTTTAGTTTTTTAGCAATCTTTCGAATTATCACATATAAAACAGTTTAATCGGAGTATCTGATCTGCGCATGTGCTAGCACCGGTAGCGCAACCCACTTCTTATGCGCGAGTGACTCTGGAATTATGCAATTTACAAATAGTTCACATACAAACTTCATGTCCCAACTCTGAATCAAATAGACTTGGCAAAAATAACATGATTTCGGTGGTAGAACGTTTATTGGCAATTTTTGGAATTTATTGAAGTCCCATCAGGTAGCCTGATTTCAGATGCGTCCATGCAAACATGATTAGGAAAATCGTTCTTGCAAAACATGTAAACGTTTTAAAACGAACTATTATATTAATCTGACTGGACTCACTGTAGACGTAACTCATGAACATCAAAACGCCAGTAGGGGAGATGTTACACAGGATCTGTGCGCACCACTGGCGCAGTTTTTACACCAGTGAATGACCACTAGAATGGTTATTGTCTCTGGTTTCTCCTTTACGCAGTGTGACTAAAATTGCTGTTTTAGTCTTACATGTAAACTGGATTACATGGCGAGGTTTAATTTTTACAGATTTTGATAATGCAAGGTTCGAGTTTGAGGTATAGTCAGCATTTGAGCTGCTTCTGGTGTAAAAAGAACACTTCACAAGACAACATTTGTCATACAATTTTTTTTTTTAATAAGAGCACAGAAATGTACAGGGCTATTAGGGCAGATCCCAGATCAGCTCATACGTCTTGGAGCAAGGAGAGGATGTATAGTACACTAAATTAAATTGGCTATCTTCACAATGTGCAACTTGAAAGTCAAAATCAATGTTTAACCTACTGCATATCTGAAAATATATGGTTACACTTTGGCAGTCCCTTCACATTAGCATAGGAAAGTCCTCTCAGTCTTGTATCAACAAAAAGCCAACATCTTGGAATGAAGCCCGCCATTATGACTAAGCCTCAATAGGCAAATAGCTTATAACAAAATAAGGATAAATAAAATAAATACACTTCAAAATAAACAGGCACTCAATTTTCCCATTCCACACTAGAACCACAACAGTCCCCGAACACAAGTCGCATTATATACTACTATACTACTATACTATACTACTATACTACTACTAATATAATACTACCCCTTATGTACACAGGCAAGTCAAGGCGGCGGGTTTCGCTAACTCTGTGCTAATTTACACAGCCGTTATTCACGTTTAACTACTATAGAATAAACTGAGAAAAAGTGCAGTAGGGGAGAGATGTACTATTTGATGTGACTAGAGGACTGACCCTCAGAGAAGTGGGGGAGAGATGCACTATTTGATGTGACTACAGGACTGACCCTCAGAGAAGTGGGGGAGAGATGCACTATTTGATGTGACTACAGGACTGACCCTCAGAGAAGTGGGGGAGAGATGTACTATTTGATGTGACTAGAGGACTGACCCTCAGAGAAGTGGGGGAGAGATGTACTATTTGATGTGACTACAGGACCGACCCTCAGAGAAGTGGGGGAGAGATGC
>NW_027259349.1:0-33777 GCF_045791955.1 Oncorhynchus clarkii lewisi
TTAAATCAAATCAAATCAAATCAAATCAAATTTTATTTGTCACATACACATGGTTAGCAGATGTTAATGCGAATGTAGCGAAATGCTTGTGCTTCTAGTTCCGACAATGCAGTAATAACAAGTAATCTAACTAACAATTCCAAAACTACTGTCTTGTACACAGTGTAAGGGGATAAAGAATATGTACATAAGGATATATGAATGAGTGATGGTACAGAGCAGCATAGGCAAGATACAGTAGATGGTATCGAGTACAGTATGTACAAATGAGATGAGTATGTAAACAAAGTGGCATAGTTTAAAGTGGCTAGTGATACATGTATTACATAAGGATACAGTCGATGATATAGAGTACAGTATATACGTATGCATATGAGATGAATAATGTAGGGTAAGTAACATTATATAAGGTAGCATTGTTTAAAGTGGCTAGTGATATATTTACATCATTTCCCATCAATTCCCATTATTAAAGTGGCTGGAGTTGAGTCAGTGTCAGTGTGTTGGCAGCAGCCACTCAGTGTTAGTGGTGGCTGTTTAACAGTCTGATGGCCTTGAGATAGAAGCTGTTTTTCAGTCTCTCGGTCCCAGCTTTGATGCACCTGTACTGACCTCGCCTTCTGGATGATAGCGGGGTGAACAGGCAGTGGCTCGGGTGGTTGATGTCCTTGATGATCTTTATGGCCTTCCTGTGACATCGGGTGGTGTAGGTGTCCTGGAGGGCAGGAAGTTTGCCCCCGGGGATGCGTTGTGCAGACCTCACTGGAGAGCCTTACGGTTGAGGGCGGTGCAGTTGCCAGACCAGGCGGTGATACAGCCCGCCAGGATGCTCTCGATTGTGCATCTGTAGAAGTTTGTGAGTGCTTTTGGTGACAAGCCAAATTTCTTCAGCCTCCTGAGGTTGAAGAGGCGCTGCTGCGCCTTCTTCACGATGCTGTCTGTGTGAGTGGACCAATTCAGTTTGTCTGTGATGTGTATGCCGAGGAACTTAAAACTTGCTACCCTCTCCACTACTGTTCCATCGATGTGGATAGGGGGGTGTTCCCTCTGCTGTTTCCTGAAGTCCACAATCATCTCCTTAGTTTTGTTGACGTTGAGTGTGAGGTTATTTTCCTGACACCACACTCCGAGGGCCCTCACCTCCTCCCTGTAGGCCGTCTCGTCGTTGTTGGTAATCAAGCCTACCACTGTTGTGTCGTCCGCAAACTTGATGATTGAGTTGGAGGCGTGCGTGGCCACGCAGTCGTGGGTGAACAGGGAGTACAGGAGAGTGCTCAGAACGCACCCTTGTGGGGCCCCAGTGTTGAGGATCAGCGGGGAGGAGATGTTGTTGCCTACCCTCACCACCTGGGGACGGCCCGTCAGGAAGTCCAGTACCCAGTTGCACAGGGCGGGGTCGAGACCCAGGGTCTCGAGCTTGATGACGAGCTTGGAGGGTACTATGGTGTTGAATGCCGAGCTGTAGTCGATGAACAGCATTCTCACATAGGTATTCCTCTTGTCCAGATGGGTTAGGGCAGTGTGCAGTGTGGTTGAGATTGCATCGTCTGTGGACCTATTTGGGCGGTAAGCAAATTGGAGTGGGTCTAGGGTGTCAGGTAGGGTGGAGGTGATATGGTCCTTGACTAGTCTCTCAAAGCACTTCATGATGACGGATGTGAGTGCTACGGGGCGGTAGTCGTTTAGCTCAGTTACCTTAGCTTTCTTGGGAACAGGAACAATGGTGGCCCTCTTGAAGCATGTGGGAACAGCAGACTGGTATAGGGATTGATTGAATATGTCCGTAAACACACCGGCCAGCTGGTCTGCGCATGCTCTGAGGGCGCGGCTGGGGATGCCGTCTGGGCCTGCAGCCTTGCGAGGGTTAACACGTTTAAATGTCTTACTCACCTCGGCTGCTGTGAAGGAGAGACCGCATGTTTTCGTTGCAGGCGTGTCAGTGGCACTGTATTGTCCTCAAAGCGGGCAAAAAAGTTATTTAGTCTGCCTGGGAGCAAGACATCCTGGTCCGTGACTGGGCTGGATTTCTTCCTGTAGTCCGTGATTGACTGTAGACCCTGCCACATGCCTCTTGTGTCTGAGCCGTTGAATTGAGATTCTACTTTGTCTCTGTACTGGCGCTTAGCTTGTTTGATAGCCTTGCGGAGGGAATAGCTGCACTGTTTGTATTCGGTCATGTTACCAGACACCTTGCCCTGATTAAAAGCAGTGGTTTGCGCTTTCAGTTTCACACGAATGCTGCCATCAATCCACGGTTTCTGGTTAGGGAATGTTTTAATCGTTGCTATGGGAACGACATCTTCAACGCACATTCTAATGAACTCGCACACCGAATCAGCGTATTCGTGAATGTTGTTATCTGACGCAATACGAAACATCTCCCAGTCCACGTGATGGAAGCAGTCTTGGAGTGTGGAGTCAGCTTGGTCGGACCAGCGTTGGACAGACCTCAGCGTGGGAGCCTCTTGTTTTAGTTTCTGTCTGTAGGCAGGGATCAACAAAATGGAGTCGTGGTCAGCTTTTCCGAAAGGGGGGCGGGGCAGGGCCTTATATGCGTCGCGGAAGTTAGAGTAACAATGATCCAAGGTCTTTCCACCCCTGGTTGCGCAATCGATATGCTGATAAAATTTGGGGAGTCTTGTTTTCAGATTAGCCTTGTTAAAATCCCCAGCTACAATGAATGCAGCCTCCGGATAAATCGTTTCCAGTTTGCAGAGAGTTAAATAAAGTTCGTTCAGAGCCATCGATGTGTCTGCTTGGGGGGGGATATATACGGCTGTGATTATAATCGAAGAGAATTCTCTTGGTAGATAATGCGGTCTACATTTGATTGTGAGGAATTCTAAATCAGGTGAACATAAGGATTTGAGTTCCTGTATGTTTCTTTCATCACACCATGTCACGTTGGCCATGAGGCATACGCCCCCGCCCCTCTTCTTACCAGAAAGATGTTTGTTTCTGTCAGCGCAATGCATAGAGAAACCCGTTGGCTGCACCGCTTCGGATAGAGTCTCTCCAGTGAGCCATGTTTCAGTGAAGCAAAGGACGTTACAGTCTCTGATGTCCCTCTGGAATGCTACCCTTGCTCGGATTTCATCAACCTTGTTGTCAAGAGACTGGACATTGGCAAGAAGAATGCTAGGGAGTGGTGCACGGTGTGCCCGTCTCCGGAGTCTGACCAGAAGACCGCCTCGTTTCCCTCTCTTTCGGAGTCGTTTTTTTGGGTCGCTGCATAGGATCCACTCCGTTGTCCTGTTTGTAAGGCAGAACACAGGGTCCGCGTCGCGAAAAACATATTCTTGGTCGTACTGATGGTGAGTTGACGCTGATCTTATATTCAGTAGTTCTTCTCGACTGTATGTAATGAAACCTAAGATGACCTGGGGTACTAATGTAAGAAATAACACGTAAAAAAACAAAAAACTGCATAGTTTCCTAGGAACGCGAAGCGAGGCGGCCATCTCTGTCGGCGCCGGAAGTTTGCGTGCGCAGGAAGTTTGCATAGGACACATCACTGCATTTGCCACCAATGCTCCTTATAGGACACATCAATGCACTTTAGACTCCTCTGTAAATGGGTAATCTCTGTATACCTGTTGCAAGACCCACTGGTTGATGCTTATTTATAAAACCCTCTTAGGCCTCACTCCCCCCTATCTGAGATATCTACTGCAGCCCTCATCCTACACATACAACACCCGTTCTGCCAGTCACATTCTGTTAAAGGTCCACAAAGCACACACATCCCTGGGTCGCTCCTCTTTTCAGTTTGCTGCAGCTAGCGACTGGAACGAGGAACGAGCTGCAACAACCACTCAAACCGGACAGTTTTATCTCAATCTCTTCATTCAAAGACTCCATCATGGACACTCTAACTGACAGTTGTGGCTGCTCTGCTTGATGTATTGTGGTCTCTACCTTCTTGCCTT
This sequence comes from Oncorhynchus clarkii lewisi, assembly GCF_045791955.1. Taxonomy (NCBI): domain Eukaryota; kingdom Metazoa; phylum Chordata; class Actinopteri; order Salmoniformes; family Salmonidae; genus Oncorhynchus; species Oncorhynchus clarkii. The sequence continues at coordinate 3,930 of NW_027259349.1, forward strand.
TTGTGCTGTTGTCTGTGTCCATGTTGTGTTGCTACCATGTTGTGTTGCTACCATGCTGTGTTGTCATGTGTTGCTGCCTTGCTATGTTGTTGTCTTTAGGTCTCTCTTTATGTAGTGTTGTGTTGTCTCTCTTGTCATGATGTGTGTTTTGTCCAATATATAATATATTTATGTTATTTTTAATTTTTTAATCCCAGCCCACTGTCCCCGCAAGAGGTATTTTGCCTTTTGGTAAGCTGTCATTGTAAATAAGAATTTGTCTTGACTGCCTTGCCTAGTTAAATAAAGGTTAAATAAATAAATAAAATAAAAATAGACAGAGCTGTGGATGCAAGGACTGATCATCCATGATATCAAAATTATAGTTTCAACCCTTTGTTGTGGCTATAAACTAAGGATTCTAGATTTAAATGCATCTTTGAGATTGAAAACATTCCGGTCAGACTTACGAATCATAGCACTTTCCCCACAAATGACTACTCATCATGTCACCAAGGTTACTGATTCTGCGCTTTCTCAAACTGATCCCCTCAAACACACCGAGTTTGTGTGTGTGTGTGTGTGTGTGTGTGTGTGTGTGTGTGTGTGTGTGTGTGTGTGTGTGTGTGTGTGTGTGTGTGTGTCGAGAGTTTAATTCAAGTGTATACTTTAAGGGGATACAGATGGACACAGCAGGAGAGGATGCGTCTTGCTGTAGGGGAAGGAGACGTGTGTTTGGATAGCAAGAGGACACCAGACACACCACAGGGAGAAGGACTAACCACATTCTCTTCACACACTCCATAACCCCCTACACAGACTCACACATACACAGGTTACAAACAGATGCATACTCTCATACACACACATTCACACACTCTCTTTCTCACACACACACACACACACGCACGCACGCACTCACACACACACACACACACACACACACACACACACACACACACACACACACACACACACACACACACACACACACACACACACACACACACACACACACATACACACACACACACACACACACACACACTCCTCCCTTTTGTCACATTGAGCATGGGAGTTCCAGAATGGTCTAGCACCCCAATGTAGGTTAATGCAGGCTTACACAAAAACCTTTACCCAATCATAGGTCACCTTGAGGTGTGTTTCACTTGCAGTGAGACAAGGTTCCCCCAAGGTAGCGCAAAGACAGGTCTCGGATCAGCGCCAGAAGAGCATCTTACTCTGTTACTGTCTGGTTCTAGATCTGTACTCGGTAGATGTGTATTTTTACAGTAGAAAAAAAGAAAAGTAACGTCGATCTCAAAAAGCTATCAATGGAGGCCGGCTTTGGATGCAAGAGACTGGCGGCAGCTGGTTGGTTACCGTGACAACGGATTAGTTCTGCCCCAATTGTCCTTTGGTTGCGCCGTGGGTTCTGTCTCTGTGGTGATTAACTCCCTCGCTCCCACTCTTCTCGGGCAGGTAGACCGGGGCAACACACTCTCACCCCTTCCAGCCTTAGACCTGCGGTGATCTGGGAAATTAGTAATCCCACAATGCACCGGAACGGGCCACCACAAGAGGCTCAAGGACAGTGACAATGTCTTATATAACCTCGGCTGTCAATCAAGCTCAATTTAAGTTCATATCGTATGTGAGAAGACGCCCCCCTGTAGGAGTTTACAGTACGTATCCATGACACTTTAGCTGTATACTTTATGTACATTTTACATATTATTATACTTCAGACCCTCTATGTAAGTAAAACTTTGCATACCATCATTGGCCACATTCACATGCATACAGTATTCTGGATAATAGCTCATATCCCGGGTTAAGGTCTTATTCGGGATAAACTGTTTACATGCACCTTTGATATCACGCTTACGAGTATCCCTGTATCCATGAATAAACAGAATATTCCTACATTTACCCATGATACTTATGAGAAACTGACCCCGAAAAAACAACAGTAAGCAGGATAAGATGTTTTCATGGTACAGTATCTCATCAAAGATCAAGATATTCTCGGCATCTTATCTGGGTTTTATACAAGCTTATTTGGGTTATTGTAAACGGAATCTGATGTTTATATGTGTCAATTAGAAAACAGCATCCTGAAAAATATTGGTGTGCATGCAAACATGGTCATAGACTATTGCCATGATGACACTGCTATTCTCATGATAGTGTTATACTAGCTGCACTTTAAAAGCAAAATATCAGCCTTGCCTCCAATGGAGCATCATCTCTGGGTCCATTTTGCTGGCTTTGTCACATCAGAGATCGAATATAAAATATGTGTTCAAAATGGATGCTTCTTGAGCTTCCACACACAAACAGCCCTCGGCCAAAATAGAATAGTCTCCTAATTGGATAGTAACACCAACACAACAACAACAGAAAGTTAACACATGGGAGAGAGAAAGGACAAGAAAAGGGGGAGGGTGGGGGGGGGCATGTGAATTATGACATCATCTGAGGTGATGTGCTGTAATGAAGCTGTACTAGCAAGGTGTTGCCACAGGGGGAGCAGTGAGTCCACAGTACTGTCTAGCCGCCCCCACCTCCTCCTCCTCCTTCAGAACCAGACAGCTTAGCTGTCATGCTAGACTAGCTTTGCTGCTGGGGGGGAAAATAACCCCACCCTGTCTGACCATGTCAACAGATCCCACTTCTGACACCAAATCCACCAAGGGTACAGAAGTGGAGGCTGGCATACAGTCCAGATAGGCTAGAGTTCCCCTCTTACCATCTCATGTCATCAAATACTGTCTCAAACATAAAAATGTGCTTTTTGTTTCAGTTTGCAGGGTGTCATTCCTCCCTCCCCTTCCCTGCCTCTCATCCTCATCATAAGCAGCTTCCACAGACAACGCCCTTAGCCCCCCCCCCCCCCCTTTTTTTTGTGAACACTCCAGACACCTCAAAACACACACATTGCACAAACACACATTTCGGGTATGGGAGGTGTTGTGGATGGAGGGAAATGAGTAAGGGCTGAGTGCTGACTGTAGTTATTGTACAGATATTCATAGACAGAAGGTGGTGTTATTCAGGTCCCATACAAAATAGAGAGGGGGCGGGGGTCCCTCGACAGAAGGTGGTGTTATTCAAGTCCCATACAAAAGGAGGGCGGGGGGGTTCCCTCGACAGAAGGGCTTCATGGCTGGTTTGGTCCTTTGTGTTGTGTTGACAAGGGGGAGATGGTGGGGCTTGGGGGCGGTGAGTGTGTGTAAATGAGCACCCATGATTCCCCCTTGGGGAGAAGTAGGCCACCAGGACCCCAGCCCCGGCCAAACCCCTCCCCCTCCCCTCTCCCCAGTTCACACACTTCACAAGAAATATTCACATAAATGTATACCCCCTGTTTTTAACAGAGAGACCTGTCCTATGTTTTGGGGGAGAAATGGTTTTCCCAGGAGTCAAACAGCTTTGTGAGATCAGCATGGATTAGATGAACAAAACTACTCTCCATGCAAATTCACAATAAAGGTGATATAATCTAACTGAAACTTTGAAGATTATCTGTCAATAAGAAAAGCCCAGTGATTAACTTATCCAGATCAAAATAATAACCTTCCTGTCTCTCAGTCGCTCTCTCTCTCTCACACACACCATCTTGGCCATGTTACCCGTCACTCCAATGCTCTCAAAAGGTTTTTGGAAGAATCGTTAACGAGCCAGAGCTATTGTGGAAGGCACCGTCCCCATGGAGACGAGCAGCGGAACTGGACAGGTTGGCACAGTGGCCAAGCCTAGTGTGTGTGTGCGTGTGTGTGTGAGTGCGTGCGTGCGTGCGTGCGTGCATGCGTGCGTGTGTGTGTGTGTGTGTGTGTGTGTGTGTGTGTGTGTGTGTGTGTGTGTGTGTGTGTGTGTGTGTGTGTGAGAAAGAGAGTGAATGTGAATGTGTGTGTATGAGAGTATGCATCTGTTTGTAACCTGTGTATGTGTGAGTCTGTGTAGGGGGTTATGGAGTGAGGGGGAGGACTCCATGCTGGGTTGGTGCACATTAATCAGTATGGTTAGAGCCTCTCCACGCTAATACCAGCCCTTCTGTTAACCCCTGGAGGTCAGCAATGAGCCACGCAACACTGGATGTAGAGAGTGCCTCACTGACCATTTACTTTGGTAATGACCGTGCTGACATTAGCATCGTGACATAAGGTGTTATAAACCGTCATAAGCAGATAGCTGAAAGCGATATACTGTCAAGTGTGGCGCTATGTCGACATACTGCGGTTTTGAATCCGGGCCTAACTGGACCTATTCATTTCAGCATTGGTGGGTGCTTTGCTGATCTAAACTGACCCTGTGTGTTCAGCTTTCACAGGGTTCCATGAGCTGCTGAAATTGCACCGTTTAGTATTTTTTATCACAGCCACCCTGTAAACTGGATGGACTTAAAGGAGGGACTTCTGGAGCTAGTGCCATTTGGTATTATAGAGATACTCCACTACCCATAAAGTACTGACCTAAAATCAGTGTCTATAATCTGTCTGGAATATATATGGACGTGACAGTAAGAGAGCAGATCCTGGAACAGTGGAAATACGTCCGGAACCAGGCTTATTTGTATTGGACGTCGTGGGCCAATTAAGATCCGTTGATTAGTTTGATTCCCCCAGTGAATCTGGATTCCTCGCTATCGCGCTACGGGGGGGGGGGGGGGGGGAACCATTCATTGATTTCGTCCTGATTTAGATGTGTTTAAATTCAGATTTAGATGTTGTCATTGCTCCATGAAACCTTATTCATCCTTCGTCTTACAGCATAAGACACACCAGTGATAAAATAGAAAAGTATCTATTCTACTGTAAAAACCTGACCCCTGCTGTATATTCCTGCATTATTCATACAGGAATATGATCCAGTCCCCTGTTACTTACGTATCTCCGTCGATTACTCAACATAGCTTTTACCTTACCACACCCTACTGAGAAATGGTGACAACATTACTGCCATAACTATCTATTAAGCCTAAATAATATCTAACTTTCAATACATTTTTTGTACAAATCTTTAAATGCAGATTTTCCCGACGTTCGCTGAATATGAAAACGTGTCTATATATCTTCACCAGCATACACAAACACACACTTTCTCAAAACACAAACAGTGTGCACGCACACACACATACACGCATTGATTCATCCTCCTCTTCCGCTCAGCATCGTCCTCCCAGTTTGGCTCCATCCTCCACATTTACACCCCAAAACCCTCTACACATCTGCACAGGCAGCTGCACGGACACCCTACCCTCACGCTAGAGGACATACTGTGACATCACGTCATCCAGGAAAGGAATAATCAGATATTATATAATATATGACACTTCTAACAAAATCGACTAAAGCATACATGGGGAGTTGTATCCGCACAGTCATTGCTCATAGGTTACTGGGAGCCCAGAGAAGAACTCCCAACTCACTGAACAGAGACAAAGGTGTGTGTGTGCGTGTGCGTGTGCGTGTGCGTGTGTGTGTGTGTGTGTGTGTGTGTGTGTGTGTGTACTACTTTACTTTTCTTTTTACTACTTTTATTTCACTACATTATTAAAGAAAATAATGTACTTTCACGGTATACATTTTCCCTGACACACAAAAGTACATTTTGAATGCTTAGCAGGACAGAAAAATGGTCCATATCACATCAAGAGAACATCCCAGGTCATCCCTACTGCCTCTGATCTCTGATACGAACATCCCAGGTCATCCCTACTGCCTCTGTTACGCTCTCGTTGGCTGGCCATCGCTTTATACTCGCCAAACCCACTGGCTCCAGGTCATCTACAAGTCTCTGCTAGGTAAAGCCCCGCCTTATCGCAGCTCACTGGTCACCATAGCAGCACCCACCCATAGCACTTGCTCCAGCAGTTATATCTCACTGGTCACCCCCAAAGTCAAATCCTCCTTTGGCCGCCTTTCCTTCCAGTTCTCTGCTGCCAATGACTGGAACGAACTGCAAAAATCTCTGAAGCTGGAGACTCTTACCTCCCTCACTAGCTTTAAGCACCAGCTGTCAGAGAGGCTCACAGATCACTGCACCTATACATAGCCCATCTGTAATTAGCCCATCAATCTACCTCATCCCCATTCTGTATTTATTTACCTTCTGTACATCCTACCATTCCAGTGTTATTGCCTTACCGCTCTTATCCTACCCCATTTGCACATGCTGTATATAGATTTTTCTATAGATTTTTGCTTTATCTAGGCCAGGTCGCAGTTGCAGATGGGAACTTGTTCTCGACTAGCCTACCAGGTTAAATAAAGGTGAATTAAAAAAATAAAAAGAAGGACTCACTAAACACATGATTTGTTTGTAAATGATGTCTGAGTGTTGGAGTGTGCCCCTGGCAATCCATAAATAAAAAAAACAAGACAATTGTGCCGTCTGGTTTGCTTAATATAAGGAATTTGAAATGATTGATACTTTATCTTTTGATACTTAAGTATATTTAAAACCAAATACTTTTAGACTGTTACTCAAGTAACAGTGAATTTCACTTTTCTATTACAGTATCTTTACTTTTACTCAAGTATGACAAACAGGGTATGTTTACCACTACTGGGCTATTGCAGAGAATCCTGTTGCTTTGGTTCGTAGCTGTATGTCTGCATTGTTTAGCCACCATCCAATCAATTTTAATGTGATACGCATCAGCCACAGTCCCTCCTCTCAACAGCAAGCATTGCTACACTAGGCCTGTGGGCTACGTATGTAAGCTAGCATGACAGCACACTGCACCGTCAGAGCTTGGCTTGCACACAAAAACACACACACACATGACACACACACACACAAGGCACACACACAAATATACTGCACACACACACACACACACACACACACACACACACACACTCACACAAATACACTGCACACACATGACACACACACACAAACAGAAGAGAGATATCTTTCTCAAGAGATAAGCGTGCTGTGTCTTTCTGGATGAGAAGAGAACAGAAGATGTAGGATGTTTTGTTCTTAATCTAATGCTCGCACAACATATTTTTCTGTCTGTGAATAAATCAGAAAATGATCAATATGGAGTACAAATGAGAACTGGGGTCAGGGAATAGAAACATTTCAAATGTAATTGGCTAAATGTTAATTGTAGGAAAATAATGGTCTGTGACAAATGTTTTTATCAGCCATTGATGGGTGGTACAAATTATCCAAATTGCAAAACGCGGAGTACGAACATGGCCTAAGAGTTGTTCATCACGTAGTATACCAAGTTGCTGAGATGAATATGGATGGCCACAGCTAAGACTTTTGAAAGGTCAGAATGTCCACCAAGAGCCAACAATGAGACTTAAAGTGAATGTATGGAGATAGCATGAAGCAAATACAGGAAAATGATATCTCAGAGCCCAGCGTTTTTCTATTTTTTTTCATATCAGGGATTGTCTTGTGGTTCTTCAAAGGACTAGCGCTTATGCTACGTTATTAAATATTTATAAATTTAAGTCCAGGGTCAGACAGGTCAGCAACATCTCACAGACAGGAGGTTGAGAAACACAAAGCCTAAGATCCAATGACATGATATCTCATTGTCAACACAAGACTTATATCACTGCACTATGTGTGTCCACACGATACCCAAATTAATGATAGTTAATTTATAATTAATTGCATTTATTTCAGTGCTTTTTCTCTGGATACACAGTGCTATTTCTGCCACTCCCCCTGGATAAGGAAGTAGGCCTTGACTAGATTCAGAGACGTTGAACGTCATCCACATATATAGCAACATGTCAGACTTAAATACAGCTACTGCCCTGCCATCAATAAATTGAAGAATGGAAGAGGGAATTCACAATTTATTGTAGTATTAATTGCTTCAAGGGCCACCTATTCATCAGCTTGTTGTCATCACAGATATGTGTGTGTGTGTGTGTGTGTGTGTGTGTGTGTGTGTGTGTGTGTAGCAGGGTGTTTTCTCATTGGTCAATCAGAGGTTTTATCGTGACTCTGATGTCACGGGGTCAGATACAGGGTGCTATTTGTCAACAGGATGACAGCCTAGCTCGGACGAAGCTCATCCCTCTCTGCATGTGTGACTGGCCCTATGAACATGAATTTCCATTGAAATATACGGTTGTCATTCATAAATCATGAAGGATATAAAATGTTTAATAAATAATAGATAAATGTTTAATTTAATTGAATAGAAACAAATAGGGGTCCATTTTCCTCATTCAGAAAATGAACAATCTGTGAGCAAAATAACCGTAACACCTGAAATAGGCAGCACAGCACATTATCTATAACAGGTTCCCTATACTACCACTAGAATCCTGTGCAACGAGAATTGATTTTCATAAAAACTACAGGTATACAGAAGAAATATTAGTTGAATTTTGATACTGTATTATTTTGGTACTGCGTTTCATCTTCTCGGACTATTCTTCATATAGGGCTCCTGAAGGGTGCAGCGATCACTACAGTCCCTGGTTCGATTCCAGGCTGTATCACACCCGGCCGTGATTGGGAGTCCCATAGGGCGGCGCACAATTGGCTCAGCGTTGTCCGTGTTTGGCCCGGGGTAGGCCGTCATTGCAAATAAGAATTTGTTTCCTAACTGACTTGCTTAGTTAAATCAAGGTTAAATTAAAATCAATGTCTATGCTTTGTGTGTAGCAGCTTTGGCACAATGTACCAAAGAAACTATCCATCCTAGTCCTCCTGTCATATTACAATGATGGTTCAGCAGCAGAGTAAAGGTGAGCCGTCTGCCTTTCCATTCCCCCCTGCGTATTCTGCTATAGGCTCAGCAGGCATCTGATTCACCCTGGTTGAAATACCACCACACCTAAATCCTTTCCACCCTGTTACTACAGATGGTAGATGGATGTACGTACCAACGTCTTGATGTGACTAACCAAGGAATCCAACCCGGGTCTTGGTGCACCAAAAGAAGACAATGTTAAGCCACTGAACTAAAAACAAGGTTCTTGCTCTGAACATCACAAAAGGTGGCATATCAATGCTAGTCCTACAGCCCTAACCTAATTATCTAACCAGGAGTCAAACCAGGGTAACTGGGAATGCATTGGGAAACACTGGCCTAGAGAACTACCTTAGCAATTACACTCTGCAGTGCTAGGGTCGTATTCATTAGGGTCATATACAATCAGGTTCCGTAAACTCAGTTGACCCCCCCCCCCATTTCATTCTCTTCCAGCGCCATAGCAACCCCCCCACCCACATCCACTCATTGATCCTAGATGAAAATAGATGGTACCAGTGGCCATGCATTTCCAGCACCGGCATCGATTGCCCCAGTATTTAACCAATCCCATATCCCTCATGCATTGATTGAGTACACATTGTGTTGTGTACTACTGGGGATGTGTTGAGATAATGTTATGTGTACCTGAAATGTGAACGGCAAGCAAATTGACTCAGGAAATGTCTGCATTCAACTGGTCGTTCAGATTGACATAGAACACGAGCTAGTCTTAGCGGTAGAGAGTGCAGGCTCTGGTTCTATGTGAGTTGATTGGCTGTGGGGTGAAATTTTCCACAGGTACAGATCTATGATCAGCTTCCCTTCCTTCAATCCTAACTGTAACCATTCGTTTGGGAGTTGAAAAACTGACCTAAGATCAGCAACTTCATGCTACACTGAGCTGATTGTGTCCAACTTTTATCTCCTCTTTATCCCTGTTTGGGATGCCCTCCTATTGACAAGGGGTACCGCCATGTCCAAGTCACCACAAATCTCTCATACCTTGGCACTGCCACCACTGTAACGAGGGGAATGAGAGAAGATGAGCAGAGGAGGCCATTTTAGACTAAGATGCACCCAGTGAGATAAAAATGTCATAACAACATTCACTCTAAATTAGACATGTCTGGATGTGGTATTGCCGGATGGCCTTTCCTTACCCTGGCCTTTCCTTACCTGGGCCTTTCCATGCCCTGGCCTTTCCTTACTCTGGTCTTTCCCTTACCCTGGTCTTTCCTTACCTTGGTCTTTCCCTTACCCTGGTCTTTCTCTTACCCTGGCCTTTCCTTACCCTGGCCTTTCCTTACCTGGGCCTTTCCATGCCCTGGCCTTTCCTTACCCTAGTCTTTCCATGCCCTGGCCTTTCCATGCCCTGGCCTTTCCTTACCCTGGCCTTTCCTTACCTGGGCCTTTCCATGCCCTGGCCTTTCCTTACCCTGGCCTTTCCTTACCCTGGCCTTTCCTTACCTGGGCCTTTCCTCACCCTGGCCTTTCCTTACCCTGGCCTTTCCATGCCCTGGCCTTTCCATGCCCTGGCCTTTCCTTACCCTGGCCTTTCCTTACCCTGGCCTTTCCTTACCTGGGCCTTTCCATGCCCTGGCCTTTCCGTACCCTGGTCTTTCCTTACCCTGACCTTTCCATGCCCTGGCCTTTCCATGCCCTGGCCTTTCCGTACCCTGGTCTTTCCCTTACCCTGACCTTTCCTTACCCTGGCCTTTCCTTACCCTGGCCTTTCCTTACTCTGGTCTTTCCTTACCTGGTCTTTCCTTACTCTGGTCTTTCCGTACTCTGGTCTTTCCTTACTCTGGTCTTTCCGTACCCTGGTCTTTCCTTACCCTGGCCTTTCCGTACCCTGGTCTTTCCCTTACCCTGACCTTTCCGTACCCTGGCCTTTCCTTACCCTGGCCTTTCCTTACCTGGGCCTTTCCATGCCCTGGCCTTTCCGTACCCTGGTCTTTCCTTACCCTGGCCTTTCCTTACCCTGGCCTTTCCATGCCCTGGCCTTTCCGTACCCTGGCCTTTCCATGCCCTGGCCTTTCCTTACTCTGGTCTTTCCTTACCCTGACCTTTCCTTACTCTGGTCTTTCCTTACTCTGGTCTTCCTTACTCTGGTCTTTCCATACTCTGGTCTTTCCTTACTCTGGTCTTTCCGTACCCTGGTCTTTCCTTACTCTGGTCTTTCCGTACCCTGGTCTTTCCTTACTCTGATCTTTCCGTACCCTGGCCTTTCCTTACTCTGATCTTTCCTTACTCTGATCTTTCCTTACCCTGATCTTACCTTACCCTGGCGCTGCCGCTTCAGAATTCATTCCGTTAGAGATTATCCTCTGAGCGTAAGAGCTTAGTCATCACATCAATCAGGATAGGTGCCAAACATACAGCTGTCCTTCTTAACATATAACTAACAGACGTACAATACTAACTTATAGGTTAGTTGCTTTGTTGCTCAATAGAAGAAGAGGTTTACTAATCTGGGTTCTAATCTATCAACTCGGTTTTAATGAACAGTATTTTTGTCCTGTCAGAATATAATTGGCATAAGAAATAACTGGACATGCTGATATTTGATAATGCGACTGACTCAGTCTGAGAGTTTCCCAGCAGCATCTGAAGATTAGATACAAACCTCTCTGATGTTTGTGTGTGTGTGTGTGTGTGTGTGTATGTGTGTGAATGTGCGTGTAGCGATTGGATCATCTCTAACCAATCAGAATATCAAAGCCAATGACTGTTTCTGAAACACCGCTTTACCCACGTGTGTTTAGACTCTGGCCCGACCCTCCAGTTTCTGAGACCAATCAAAACGGTTTGAATGTGTTTGTATTCAGGAAATTGTTGGTAGGAGATTAAACCCAGGCTCATCGTCAGTGGGCGTGGCGTTTGGCCGGAGTGACGAGGCTGCGTAGCCAGACAACATGTGTGCATGCTTGAACAGTGTGTTCGTGTTGAGAGTGCTAACTGCCATGCCATGGGTTAGGTGAGTGAGATGAACATGTCTGGCTGTGGATTGGACACATTTTCCAGCCTCTTTATGTGTCTGTCTCCTGTTTTTCTGCTTGCTCACGCCATCCGAGACTGTACCGTTGAAGCAGAAAAGACTGTGTAATCCATGCCAAGTATTGATACACAGTGCTAGTTATCTAATGTAATAGATGACAGGGTTTTCCAACCTTTTAGAGCATGAAATATACTTAAAGAACTAAACATGTCAAGAGCTACAATTTTTTTGGGGGGGGCTTTCAAATTGGGGGGGCTTTCAAATTGGCAAATTCTTCTCTGCTTCTGTACCCTGCAACTCTTCCCTGGGTCATTGGTGTACAAGAGATGTGTTTTCAATATACCTGGTAATATAATGGTGAACAAACAACTCTTCCCTGGGTCATTGGTGTACAAGAGATGTGTTTTCAATATACCTGGTAATATAATGTCACGCCCTGGTCTTAGTATTTTGTGTTTTCTTTATTATTTTGGTCAGGCCAGGGTGTGACATGGGTTATTTATGTGGTGTGTTTTGTCTAGGGGTTTTTTGTCTGTTATGGGATTGTGGTAGTATAGTTGTCTAGAAAAGTCTATGGTTGCCTGGAGTGGTTCTCAATCAGAGGCAGGTGTTTATCGTTGTCTCTGATTGGGAACCATATTTAGGCAGCCATATTCTTTGAGTGCTTTGTGGGATTGTTCTTGTCTCTGTTTGCACCAGATAGGGCTGTTTTGGTTTTTCACGTTATGTTCAGTGTTTTTGTATTGTTCGTTATCATCTTTATTAAAGATGTTTAATAAAAACCACGTTGCATTTTGGTCCTCCTCTCCTTCGACAGAAGAAAGCCTTAACATGTAATGGTGAATAAACAACTCTTCCCTGGGTCATTGGTGAACAAGAGATGTGTTTTCAATATACCTGGTAATATAATGGTGAATAAACAACTCAGACGGGGTCCCCATAAGAAATAATATTTTGTATTTTGTTTTATTTTTCATGTTTTCACATTTATTTTTTAATCCTACTTTGTAGTTAACATTTAACTGAGAGGGTTTTGTGGGGAAAGTATTTCTGTGTCACCACAAGATGGTTACCATTAGCATCGCTAACTGGCTACATACAGAGTGATAGACAAATACGCGCACCAAACAGACAGACAAGGGCAATATTGTTAGAAATGAATTTGCAGATAATGTGTTCCAATAGTGGCTAACCAGGGGATAATGGGAAAATGGGATAATGTTAATGTGGCTTTATGTTTATGACAATTTGCGATGGAAAATTAAAACTTCAAAAACTTTCAGAGTTGATTGGTGAGCTACTCATAGGTGGGCTGGTCTATAACACTACATTTTTTATTTTTATTTTATTTCACCTTTATTTAACCAGGTAGGCAAGTTGAGAACAAGTTCTCATTTACAACTACGACCTGGCCAAGATAAAGCAAAGCAGTTCGACACATACAACGACACAGAGTTACACATGGAGTAAAACAAACATACAGTCAATAATACAATATAAACAAGTCTATATACGATGTGAGCAAATGAGGTGAGATAAGGGAGGTAAAGGCAAAAAGGCCATGGTGGCAAAGTAAATACAATATAGCAAGTAAAACACTGGAATGGTAGATTTGCAATGGGAGAATGTGCAAAGTAGAAATAAAAATAATGGGGTGCAAAGGAGCAAAATAAATAAATAAATAAAATACAGTAGGGAAAGAGGTAGTTGTTTGGGCTAAATTATAGGTGGGCTATGTACAGGTGCAGTAATCTGTGAGCTGCTCTGACAGTTGGTGCTTAAAGCTAGTGAGGGAGATAAGTGTTTCCAGTTTCAGAGATTTTTGTAGTTCGTTCCAGTCATTGGCAGCAGAGAACTGGAAGGAGAGGCGGCCAAAGAAAGAATTGGTTTTGGGGGTGACTAGAGAGACATACCTGCTGGAGCGTGTGCTACAGGTGGGAGATGCAATGGTGACCAGCGAGCTGAGATAAGGGGGGACTTTACCTAGCAGGGTCTTGTAGATGACATGGAGCCAGTGGGTTTGGCGACGAGTATGAAGCGAGGGCCAGCCAACGAGAGCGTACAGGTCGCAATGGTGGGTAGTATATGGGGCTTTGGTGACAAAACGGATTGCACTGTGATAGACTGCATCCAATTTGTTGAGTAGGGTATTGGAGGCTATTTTATAAATGACATTGCCAAAGTCGAGGATTGGTAGGATGGTCAGTTTTTATTGCGCTACCAACGTTAACCCCAAGGTTCGGTCTACCAAAACTAAGATGACCCTGCAATAAAGAAAGTCAAAATTATCCCTGAATAAAGATAAAAATGATCCTGAAAAAAATAAAGTAGAAATTATCCTTCAATAAAGAAATACAAAATATTATCTTGCAATAAAGTCAATGATCCTGCAATGAAGTCAATGATCCTGCAATGAAGTCAATGATCCTGCAATAAAGTCAATGATCCTGCAATGAAGTCAATGATCCTGCAATGAAGTCAATGATCCTGCAATGAAGTCAATGATCCTGCAATAAAGTCAATGATCCTGCAATGAAGTCAATGATCCTGCAATGAAGTCAAAATGACCCTGCAATGAAGTCAAAATGATCCTACAGGACAATAAAGAAAGTCAAAAAGATCCTGCAATAAAGTCAAAATTATCTTGAAATAAAGACCCCGGACTGGGTACCATCGCTGGAGACCCCGGACTGTGGACCGTCGATGAAGACCCCGGACTGGGGACCATCGCTGGAGACCCCGGACTGGGGACCGTCGCTGGAGACCCCGGACCGGGGACCGTCGTTGGAGGTTCCGGACTGTGGCCCGTCGTTTAAGGTTCCGAACTGTGGCCCGTCGTTTGATCTTACAATATGTCAAAATGATCCTGCAATGAAGTAAAAATTATCCTATAGTACAATAAAGAAAGTCAAAAATATCCTGCAATGAAGTAAAAATTATCTTGAAATAAATTGTCAAAATTATCTTGCAATTAAGAAAGTCAAAATGATCTTGCAATAAAGAGTCAAAATGATCTTGCACAAAGAGTCAAAATGATCTTGCACAAAGAGTCAAAATGATCTTGCACAAAGAGTCAAAATGATCTTGCACAAAGAGTCAAAATGATCTTGCACAAAGAGTCAAAATGATCTTGCAATGAAATCAAAATGATCCTGCAATAGTCACAATGATCCTACAATAAAGTCAGAATTATCTTGGAATGAAGTCAAATTTTTCCTTGAAAAGATCGTTGTCCTCCTCGTCTAAGGAGGAGTAGGAAATATCGGACCAAAGCGCAGCGTGGTAAGTGTTCATATTTTTTATAAAATAACTGAACAAAACAATAAACGACAAACAAACAGTCCCATAAGGTGAATGGAAAAAAACATGAAACAGGAAATATAATCACCCAGAAAACACAGGTGGGAAAAGGCTATGTATGATTCTCAATCAGAGACAACGAATGACACCTGCCTCTGATTGAGAACCATACCAGGCCAAACACATAACCACAACATAGAAAAAGGAACATAGACTACCCACCCCAACTCACGCCCTGACCATACTAAAACAAAGACATAACAAAAGAACTAAGGTCAGAACGTGACAATCCCGCAAAAAAGTCAAAGTTGTCCTCAAATAAAGTCAAAATTATCCTCAAATAAAGTCAAAATGATCCTAAATTTAACCATCAATGTAACATGACAGGACTAGGATGGATAGTTTCCCCGGACTGGGGACCGTCGCTGGAGACCCCGGACTGGGGACCATCGCTGGAGACCCCGGACTGTGGACCATCGCTGGAGACCCCGGACTGTGGACCGTCGATGAAGACCCCGGACTGGGGACCATCGCTGGAGACCCCGGACTGTGGACAGTCGATGAAGACCCCGGACTGGGGACCATCGCTGGAGACCCCGGACTGGGGACCGTCGCTGAAAACCCCGGACTGTGGACCGTCGCTGAAGACCCCGGACTGGGGACCGTCGCTGAAGACCCCGGACTGGGGACCGTCGCTGGAGACCCCGGACTGGGGACCGTCGCTGAAGACCCCGGACTGGGGACCGTCGCTGGAGACCCCGGACCGGGGACCGTCGTTGGAGGTTCCGGACTGTGGCCCGTCGTTTGAGGTTCCGAACTGTGGCCCGTCGTTTGATCTTACAATATGTCAAAATTGTCCTGCAATAAAGTCAAAATGATTCTACAGGACAATAAAGAAAGTCAAAATATTCCTGCAATAAAGTCAAAATTATCCTGCAATAATGTCACAATTATCCTGCATTAAAGAACGTCAAAATGATCTTTCAATAAAGTCTAAATTATCCTGCAATAAAGTCTAAATTATCCTGCAATAAAGTCTAAATTATCCTGCAATAAAGTCTAAATTATCCTGCAATAAAGAAAGTCCAAATTCTTAACCTTTTTTTTTTTGTTTAAGCGTGTCTACCTCCAATACACGGCCATGTACAGTAGGAATAACGCCATGTTACACACTACTACCACTATATGTGTATAGGATATGATAGGTGCCTCACAGAAATGCCTGTTGAGAATCTTTAAAGAGTCAGTTTCCTTCTGACTGTGATAACAATAGTTTTCTCTCTCAGCTCAGCAGGATAATCAGGGACTTGTCGGCCATTACGAGACTGATCCATATCAATCAGGTGACGACTGGCAGGGCACCAGCACACATTGATCCACCCCATTGAGACAGGCCCACATGGGGTCCTTACACTATAGGGTCACATGTGGGCTTCAGGGGGAGTTTAGCTGCCCATACTATCCCTGAGCATTAAAAAACATTCAAAGACACAGGACTGGTTTGTCTTGCTTAACGAGCTGATACTTTACGGAAAAACACAAATCAAAAAGGTACCTTTTGAAAAGCAGCAGACCTAACATTAGCCTTGCAATCTACTTTCCAAATAAGTGCTTTGGAGCCGATATGTGTGAGAGCTTCATAGAGATCTTGTGACTGTGAGAATGTCCTTATCACAAGGCTCTGGCCATACACACACACACTCACATTCCCCCTAAGACATGTCCTGCACTGATGCAGACAGTCAGCGGGGTTCCTTGGGCACTGAAAGAGACAGACGGTCTTTGTGTGTGGAATGTGTTCGATGGGGAGAGAGGCAACAACACACTTCCCTATGATGACATAACAATCAAATTCCTTTCTACGGTCACTATTTTTGTTAGATCGTTGAAATAAAAAAAAAAGTAACAAGACCATGGACAGTACATCATACGTAGACGTCATTGGTGACCTCTCGGGTTGGGCGATGTTGTCACATTATGCTGTGCCAGGAAGGTCATCCTAAACATAGAGAGCACTGCAGATAGGCAGGTAGCTATGTCACTGGTGATTACGCATTGCTATGAAGAGAATAACTATTCCGTGTCAGTGTGTGTGTGTGTGATAGAGAATGTCCGTGTGTATTTCCATATTCGGTGTCTGTGTGGTTGTCAGTCAATGTTTACATGTAATGTGTGTGTGTGTGTGTGTGTGTGTGTAGGTGTAAAAAGTGAATGTGTAAATACTACTTATCTAATCCATGGGTCCACTTGGACAGGACAGCGTTTAATAATTTACACTACACACGTCCCCAAATGTATTACATCAACAGTATTTCTGGCTGTGTGTGTGCACGCATGTTTGCATTCGTTTCAATTTGTGTATGCATAGGGTTAGGAGCTCAGTATGTATGTGTGTGTGTGTGTGTCACTGGCTGGAGAAAGTATAGATCCATCCCAAGAGCTCAGATAGGATTGTAATAGGACTTTAATACACAACAGTACAAACAAGGCAACACAGCCTTCCCTCAATTGCTTTTGGACTTTAATCTGATCACCGATTTATTTTCTACCGGGACACGTGTTACCGGGATTAAGTGTCACTAACTCACAAATACTGGAGAGAGAGATAGTATTCCTGTCTATATCTCCAATCTCCCGCTGTACTTTCCCTACTGTTCTTTTAAAATAAAAAATTTTAAAAACAGGAGGGAGACAGTAAGCTTATACTGAAACATGGACAGAGTACCTGGATGTGTCCAATCAGAAATGTTGTTTATCATTGTAAAACACGTAAACATTTTCTGTGCCCTAATGAACACGACGCTGCCCTTTGGTTCAGAAAGGAATTCAGGGTCCTAGAGCATTGGGTCTGGAACAGGCCAAAGAGTCCAAGGAGTAAAATCTATTAAATTTGATTAAAGTGAAAGACGTGGATGAATTACTTGACGCAACCCCACCAACAGAGGGCGCTTCAATAAAACTGGATACGGTTGAGGCAGCCATTTTGTACACAGCAGCCTACTGAACACACATAAACTAAACAAGTCACCCAAACTCACAATCTTACCACCACACCTCAATCACCAATCACAGAGAGCTCAGAGCAGCCGTGTCCTGTGGATTTAATAATCCCGGATGAGCCCCCATTATGTTACAAACGCCTCTTGGAGGAGGGAACGCAACATCCCACTACATCTCAACTCCCCGTGGAGTGACAAAAGTATGTGATCATAGGTGCAGTGAAGGACGACAGAGGCAGAGAAAAATACAGTTTACAGGGAATGTATTATTCCTAACACACGTTAATGTGGGGAAAGGGTCTGGACGCAACCAAAACAAAGAAAGTAAAAGTTAAGGAATCCCCTCTCCTACCTTACCTGCCTTCCCACTTCTAACCTAACCTATAGAACCACCTGGCACGCTGACCAAGATACAGGGGGTGGTCCGCCCAGGTCTTACCTAGTGTGCATAGACAGATGAAATACTACGGGTTATGTGTGCCGGCAGGCCTCTTGCCTAAACACTCCCAAGGTGCCTCTCTGAAGGAGTGGCTAAAAAATAATATCATTTAAAAATAAATAAAAAATGATTCACCAACAACAACAACAACAACAACAACAACAACAACAACCAACACAGGACATTAAAAAAAAAGCTCTCCTCTCTGAGGAAGGAACAATGGCTTTTATCAAGCTGTAGAAGGAGTTGGTAATTGAAGAAACAGCTGTATCCCCTGATGAGAGGGAGAGGTCAGAGCTCCAATCAGCGATGGGGCAGACTAATCAGCTGCTTAAGGAATCCAGGAAGCCATTTCCTGGAATAGACACAACACAACACAACAACACAGGAACTGGGGAACGTAACAGCAGGTATAATCTGAGGGGAAATGTGGGTCTATACTCTGGATCTTATGTGGATATAAAGTATGGAAGAGGTACTAATACTGTTAACATAGTTAAATAAATTGACTAATAAAATACAAAACTGGTTTAAAGCAGTTTTATATCAGGACAGAACAAACATGACGTTCACTCTAAATGGCAACTCCCACAATTATGCAATCCTCTCATCTGAGTCATAGACTTCTGCTGTTTCATTCAATTCACCACTGTGTGTATGTGTGTCTGTGTCTCTGTTTCCTGTATGCTTGAATCAGAGACAAACCACTTTTAAACCACTGATTAGGAATCAGTTAGCCTTACCTTGACCCCTATTAAAATGTGTTGTGGTGAGGACTGAGACTGATCAGATGCATGCTGTTACAGACTGACTGTGAGGCATGCTGTTTGTTACAGACTGACTGTGAGGCATGCTGTTACAGACTGACTGGGAGGCATGCTGTTACAGACTGACTGGGAGGCATGCTGTTACAGACTGATTGGGAGGCATGCTGTTACAGACTGACTGGGAAGCATGCTGTTACAGACTGATTGGGAGGCATGCTGTTACAGACTGATTGGGAGGCTTGCTGTTACTGACTGGTCAGAGATCTGCTGTTGCAGAATAAGACAAAGCCGGTTAGTTACCCAGGCAGAAGAGCTGTCAGCTGCAGAGCACAGAAACATCTGTACCTCCTACACAGACACTCAGACAGAGAGAGGGACAGAGAGAGAGAGAGAGAGAGAGAGAGAGAGAGAGAGGGAGGGACAGAGAGATAGAGGGGGGGGCAGAGAGAGAGAGAAGGAGAGTGAGCGAGATGCACTAAGATACATAACGCCATTAAACGCCATTAAATTACAATGTAATACAAAAGCCTTATTTGGGGAATTATTTGCGGATTTTACACACACACACACACACACACACACACACACACACAGACACACACAGACACACACACACACTGTCAGTGTGAAAACAAGATAGCCCTAAAGTTGATGACAAAAGAGCTCAGGGAAGAGCGAGAGATCTGTGAATGTGCGTGTGCGTGTGCGTGTGCGTGTGCATGACCTCACTGCCAGTGGTCCGAAAAACACGGTGCAGCTGGATCCAGATGAGCAATGACAGAAAATGTGATTTTGTCTTGTCTTGTCTTTCTTTGTTGTGAAGATACAAGATGGGTTTCAAAGAGCGTGGACAAGCAATGCATGGCAAGGCCTCCTCCTGTGTCGCAGCGCCACGCCATTAACTGCATTACATTGCTGCTGAAACTGAAAGAAAGTCCAAGAAAGTGACTGTTGCTGTTGGTTGTGAAGACGTTCAGGAAGTGGCTATTTTGAAATAAGCAAAATAGAGAGTTGAACGGATCGTTGGGCGGCATGCACACACACAGACAGCAAAAAAAAACACAGAGACACACACACACACACACACACTCTCTCGTCTGATGTGCTTCAATCAGCTTGTGGTTTCACTTCCCCTCCCACCACAGACGACACCTATGAGTAACAAAAGTCAAGTTCCAGACATCTAATCACACAACTCGAAAGCCTACGTTCTGAGCCCACACTCAGTGCAACGTCAAGCTTTCAGCCATTTCTATGGTAACCTTGTAAAGGATTCTCAGGATTTAACACTGTGACGAAACACTCAAGTAAAGCCTTACTGCTACACATACATACAGTGGGGCAAAAAATAATTTAGTCAGCCACCAATTGTGCAAGTTCTCCCACTTAAAAAGATGAGAGCGGTCTGTAATTGTCATCATAGGTACACTTCAACTATGACAGACAAAATGAGAAGAAAAAAATCCAGAAAATCACATTGTAGGATTTTTTATGAATTTATTTTCAAATTATGGTGGAAAATAAGTATTTGGTCACCTACAAACTAGCAAGATTTCTGGCTCTCACAGACCTGTAAATTATTCTTTAAGAGGCTCCTCTGTCCTCCACTCGTTACCTGTATTAATGGCACCTGTTTGAACTTGTTATCAGTATTAAAGACACCTGTCCACAACTTCAAACAGTCAAACTCCAAACTCCACTATGGCCAAGACCAAAGAGCTGTCAAAGGACACCAGAAACAAAATAGAGAGAGAGAGAGGAGGGGGAGAGAGAGAGAGAGAGAGAGAGAGAGAGAGAGAGAGAGAGAGAGAGAAAGAAAGAAAGAAAGAAAGAAAGAAAGAAAGAAAGAAAGAGTGAAATGAACTCATACAGACAGACGAAAGGAAAGGAAAGGAGAAGAGGAAAAGCTGATTACATAAGGATTTGGGCCAATGTGGTAACTACCAGTCTGGCATATGAACAGTCGCAGAGAACGCGCACACTTAATCTCTCCTTCCGCACATAACCACTGCGACAATTACTACAGCAGTTGATCCTACTGTAACTTCACCCCCCACTATCTCCCCACCCCAAACCACCAATCATTCTGTCATAGAGGACACCTGCTATTTCAGGAATTCCTCGTAAGAGCATTGTAGTTAAATAGCACCTAATGAGTGGTGTTGCTAAGACGTTTCCAGGAAGTGGATAGGATTCACCCTGGTGAGTACCCAGAGGAAGAGGAAGGAGCGTGGTTGACCCCTGGCTGAACTGAGGAGAGGCCTTCTACACCCACAAACAAACCTTTATATAGCTAGTAGTTATGCTGTACCTACAGGTGTGGGCCTGTACATACACTTTGTATAAGTATCTCTTGAGTACAGTCCACATATGGCAGCAAGCGAGCTGCCAAAATGAGTGTTTGAAGGGCATCATATGTGGACCACCTCCAAACTAAAGGAACATTGATATTCCTTTTTGTGTTTGACCACGCACCTATTTAAACTGTGGTCAAGCATGCTCAGAGGAGCGACTGAGTCGGTCTGAAGCTTTCAAAACAGTGACCTTGAAATGTGATTGAGTTCTGAGTTTACAGGTTTCTTGTTGGTGTCGGCAGATGGTTTACAGAAGTATATTTAAGCTGTTGAGGACCTAAACAGAGAGAGAGAGAGAGAAAGAGAGAGCAACAGATAAAATCCTACATACTAGCTAATACAGATTTATAGAACACACATAGCATAACAAATAGCCAGGGTAACATGAAACTAGATTGGGTGTTTCTGTAGGTGCGGGAGAATGAACTTGGTATAAACGGAGTAATTTAATAAATGCTCACAAACTCCGAAAACCAACACGTATAAAATAAAGAAAGTGGGTACAAAACCCGTCGCACCAGAACATACAACGCACCAGAACATACAACGCACCAGAACATACAACGCATCAGAACATACAACGCACCATAACATACAAAGCACCAATACATACAACGCACCAATACATACAACGCACCAATACATACAACGCACCAGAACATACAACGCACCAGAACATACAACGCACCAGAACATACAACGCACCAGAACATACAACGCACCAGAACATACAACGCACCAGAACATACAACGCACCAGAACATACAACGCACCATAACATACAACGCACCAGAACATACAACGCACCAGAACATACAACGCACCAGAACATACAACGCACCAGAACATACAATGCACCATAACATACAACGCACCAGAACATACAACGCACCATAACATACAACGCACCAGAACATACAACGCACCAGAACATACAACGCACCAGAACATACAACGCACCAGAACATACAACGCACCAGAACATACAACGCACCAATACATACAACGCACCAGAACATACAACGTACCAGAACATACAAAGCACCAATACATACAACGCACCAGAACATACAACACCAATACATACAACGCACCAGAACATACAACGCACCAGAACATACAACGCACCAATACATACAACGCACCAGAACATACAACGCACCAGAACATACAACGCACCAGAACATACAACGCACCAATACATACAACGCACCAGAACATACAACGCACCAGAACATACAAAGCACCAATACATACAACGCACCAGAACATACATCACACCAATACATACAACGCACCAGAACATACAACACCAATACATACAACGCACCAGAACATACAACGCACCAATACATACAACGCACCAGAACATACAACGCACCAGAACATACAACGCACCAGGACATACAACGCACCAATACATACAACGCACCAGAACATACAACGCACCAGAACATACAACGCACCAATACATACAAAGCACCAGAACATACAACACACCAGCACATACAACGCACCATAACATACAACGCACCAGAACATACAATACACCAATACATACAACGCACCAGAACATACAATGCACCAATACATACAACGCACCAATACATACAACGCACCAATACATACAACGCACCAGAACATACAACGCACCAGAACATACAACACACCAATACATACAACGCACCAGAACATACAACGCACCAGAACATACAACGCACCAATACATACAACGCACCAGAACATACAACGCACCAGAACATACAACGCACCAGAACATACAACGCACCAATACGTACAACGCACCAGAACATACAACGCACCAGAACATACAACGCACCAGAACATACAACGCACCAGAACAGACAATGCACCATAACATACAACGCACCAGAACATACAATGCACCAAAACATACAACGCACCATAACATACAACGCACCAGAACATACAACGCACCAGAACATACAACGAACAATCACCGACAAGGACATGAGGGGAAACAGAGGGTTAAATACACAACTTGTAATTGATGGGATTGGAACCAGAAGTGATGGAAGACAAGACAAAACCAACGGAACATGAAAAATGTATCAGTGATGGCTAGAAGATCGGTGACGTCAACCGCCGAACACCGCTGGAACAAGGAGAGGGGCCGACTTCGGCGGCCGTTTCTTTGATCAGCAACATGCTGAATGCTAATTTCACTGAAAACAGTTGCAACGCAAACCTTTTAGTCCAAGCTCAACGGTCAATAGCGTGCTAGCATTAGCCTTTTAAGCAGAGCGAGTGAAGTGCTAACCTGCTCAAACCTTCACATGTTGGGGAGGAGAGAGAGAGAGAAACAGAGAGACCACCATATGAAATGGGAAAAACAAGCCAGGAGCAGAGGGCTGAAGAGCACAGCGCCAAACAATAACAATTGTTATACTTTCATTCTTATGTTACTCTATGCTCTATTGAGGAATGACTTAGGACTTCTCCAATATTTGTCCCAGTAGGCCTCAGAAGCTTAGGACTTCTCCAATATTTGTCCCAGCAGGCCTCAGAAGCTTCTTGCGATATGACCTTAGACTAAGAGAATGTGCCCATTGAACACTCAGGATTAGTGCCAACAGTCCTCAACACACACACACACACACACACACACACACACACACACACACACACACACACACACACACACACACACACACACACACACACACACACAGTCTTAAAGAGGCTTAGGGATTATAGACTGGCCTGTACAGTACAGAGAGTCATGTGACACGCACATTCAAAACAAACACACACACACACACAACATGGACTACAGGGTGAACAGTGTATACCAGAGTTTAGTTGTGCCAGCAGGTGTGTGTGTATACATGGTATTGTAAAAACACGCACATAAGGTATAGTGCCTGTGAGTCTGTACAGTAGTAGTTTATTGTTGCATGTGTGTGTGTATGTGCTGGCAATTGCGGGTTTATCTGTAAAAGTGCACATACAGTACATGCTTAAGTGTGTGTGAGCAGGTGTGTTACGAGTAGCGCTCAGGAGTGTGTGTGTGTGTGTGTGTGTGTGTGTGTGTGTGTGTGTGTGTGTGTGAGCATGTGTGCATGGACAGGCTTATTTCTGCACTGTAGGGGGCAGCCCATTAGGGCCTGGATTTGAGTAAGCAGATAAGGAAAGGTGAGCGAGGTTGTGAGCGAGTAATGTGTGTGTGTGTGTGTGTGTGTGTGTGTGTGTGTACACTGAAGCCAGGTCTTCAGACAGCACAACTTTACACTCATTTCAATGGATCAGAGATGAGTGAGGAAGTGGATCCTTCTAAAAGAACAGGCTGACCCTTACCGTGACACGTGTAGAGAAAACAATAGGGAAAACACACGGTTGTCCAAGAACAACCTCTCCCTCAACGTGAGCAAGACAAAGGAGCTGATCGTAGACTACAGGAAAAGGAGGGCCGAACACACCCCCATTAACATCGACGGGGTTGTAGGGGAAAGGGTCGAGAGTTTCCACATCACGAAACATGGTCCAAACACACCAGGGCACGACAAAACCTATTCCCCCTCAGAGGACTGAAAATATTTGGCATATGGGTCCTCAGATCCTCAAAAAGTATTACAGCTGCACCATTGAGAGCATCCTGACTGGTTGCATCACCGCCTGGTATGGCAACTGCTCGGCATCCGACCGTAAGGTGCTACAGAGGGTAGTGCGTACGACCAGTACATCACTGGGGCCAAGCTTCCTGCCATTCAGGAACTCTACCCTAGGCAGTGTCAGAGGAAGGCCCAAATTATTGTCAATGACTCCAGTCTTCTAAGTCATAGACTCTCTCTGCTACCGCACGGCAAGCGGTACTGGAGCACCAAGTCTAGGTCCAAAAGGCTCCTTAACAGTTTCTACCCCTAAGCTACCCATCAAATGGCCACCCAGACTAGTTACATTGACAACCCCCCCCCCCCCCCCCCCCCCGCCCACTTGTTTTTACACTGCTGCTACTCGCTGTTTATTATCTATGCATAGTCACTTTAGCCCTACCTACATGTACCTGGACTAACCTATACCCCCTCACATTGACTCAGTTCCCCCTGTTTATAGCCTTGTTATTGTTATTGTATTGTGTTACTTTTTATTACATTTTTTACATTAGTTTATGTAGTAAATATTTTCTTAACTCTATTTCTTGAACTGCATTGTGGGTTAAGGGCTTGTAAGTAAGAATTTCACGGTAAGGCGCATGTGACAAATGACATTTGATTTGATTTGATTTGATCCTCCATCCTGCTACACTCACAAATTAATGTGGGGGTGGTTTGTTAATTGAGTCACAGTGTGTGTGTGTGTGTGTGTGTGTGTGTGTGTGTGTGTGTGTGTGTGTGTGTGTGTGTGTGCGCTTGTGCATGGAGGATGAAACTGACAAAATCCTAGGACTCTAGGTTGCCAGGGCAACAGCACAACAAAGTAAAGGGCTGTCATGCCTCCATGGTGACCACTCTGAGGGGGTCACCTTAATGAACAAAGAGCTGACCCCCTCCATCTTCAGTCCACTCCCCCTCCTTCACCCTCCTTCTGTCCTTCTGTCTCTATGTTCCAGGGTTACATAACAGCCTAGCAAACAGAGCAGTGGCAGTACTGCCTCACAGTTCACACCACCATCACCCATCACTATCTAACTCCTGGGTGGTAGAATACACACCATCACCCATCACTATCTAACTCCTGGGTGGTAGAATACACACCATCACCCATCACTATCTAACTCCTGGGTGGTAGAATACACACCATTACCCATCACTATCTAACTCCTGGGTGGTAGAATACACACCATCACTATCTAACCCCTGGGTGGTAGAATACACACCATCACCCATCACTATCTAACTCCTGGGTGGTAGAATACACACCATCACTATCTAACTCCTGGGTGGTAGAATACACACCATCACTATCTAACCCCTGGGTGGTAGAATACACACCATCACTATCTAACCCCTGGGTGGTAGAATACACACCATCACTATCTAACCCCTGGGTGGTAGAATACACACCATCACTATCTAACTCCTGGGTGGTAGAATACACACCATCACTATCTAACCCCTGGGTGGTAGAATACACACCATCACTATCTAACCCCTGGGTGGTAGAATACACACCATCACTATCTAACTCCTGGGTGGTAGAATACACACCATCACTATCTAACTCCTGGGTGGTAGAATACACACCATCACCCATCACTATCTAACCCCTGGGTGGTAGAATACACACCATCACTATCTAACTCCTGGGTGGTAGAATACACACCATCACTATCTAACCCCTGGGTGGTAGAATACACACCATCACTATCTAACCCCTGGGTGGTAGAATACACATCATCACTATCTAATCCCCTGGGTGGTAGAATACACACCATCACTATCTAACCCCTGGGTGGTAGAATACACACCATCACTATCTAACCCCTGGGTGGTAGAATACACACCATCCCCCATCACTATCTAACCCCTGGGTGGTAGAATACACATCATCACTATCTAACCCCTGGGTGGTAGAATACACATCATCACTATCTAACCCCTGGGTGGTAGAATACACATCATCACTATCTAACCCCTGGGTGGTAGAATACACACCATCACCCATCACTATCTAACCCCTGGGTGGTAGAATACACACCATATCTAACCCCTGGGTGGTAGAATACACATCATCACTATCTAACCCCTGGGTGGTAGAATACACATCATCACTATCTAACCCCTGGGTGGTAGAATACACACCATCCCCCATCACTATCTAACCCCTGGGTGGGGAATACACACCGAACCACCATAACAGTGAAACCTAATACACTGTAGCTCTCACATATAGCTAAGGAATAGATGGTATTCAGGAATGAGGGTTGATCATGACACCCACACACCCACACACACGCACACGCACACACACACACCCACACACACACACGCACACACCCACACACACGCACACACACACACACACACGCACGCACGCCCACACACACGCACACACACACACACCTCAGCCTGTAGGGATTCACTAGCTCATCTTGAGGCAGCAAATCACGTCTATACAACGTCGGCCATGTCACGTCTAGCATTCCAAGGACGAGTGTCACCCAGACCTTGCCAAAACCACCCTCAAGGAAACCAAATGTTGTCTGGGAAGAACCAAGGGAGGTTTCAGCTTCTGTGTCTTTGTGTAGCCTTGAGGCAGACAACTGGACCATTACAGGGAGAAACCTGTCACTATTCCCAATACAACATCATAAATTAATCATGAAGGACTATGGAAAAAGCAAGGCAAAATAGCTGTCATTCGACTCTGTTGTTTATCAGCCTTCGCCTGTTTATCTATTCTAGGGGTCACCTTAAGCTAAAAAAAAGACAAAGACTGAGTTATGAATTTATACCGCGGCGTAACTGAATACACCTTTCTGATTCGCGGAATGTGTTCTAAGAGTGCATTTATTTCACATAACCACACAAGACAACAGTGGATACATTATAGATGGTCCGACTAGGGAGAAACTTAGCTAGCATGGATTTTTTGCAGAATCTGATGACTTGCTGTTTTAAATGATGAACATTACTTTCTCCAGGAATCTGTTTGTCGCAGTCAACATAAGTGGAGAAAACTACTAGTGCTGTCAAATACTCCCACATCTTCCTCGTTTGACCAGCGGTTGGTAGATGGAACATGTTGATACAGCTAATGCTAGCTATTTCAGCAGGTTGAAAGAATACGACCAAAACAAGATGACAATTACAAGCCTTACTAAAATATCAAGTGTTTCATGCAGCAAACAAATTGCCCTTCAGGAACAAGACAGGTTTATTGAATTTATACTAGGGATCAAATCTCCCTTAGGTCAGGTACGGCTAACACCAAATGCTACCCCGATCTGTCTTGGGCAGTAAAGGGTAGCTCAGTAATGGAAAAATTGAGAGAATCAACACTGAAGCTGCCCCTCTTCTCCCAGAGCTAAGTAGGCCATCATTTAACTTCCACTCCCCATTGTGAGAGCTGGCTTTTTAATCGTGCTGTGCTCTCCATGCTAATGAGCAGAAATCCAATCACAACAAACAAAATTGGGTTGTAGTGCATGGAATGCTAATGTTTAGTGGTTGCCAGCACCAACAACAACAGCACATTGAATTGATAGAGGATTAACTTGCGAGGTAATATACCCCAGAATGCCAGCTTGAGCCCTGATTGGCGCTGTTAGAGACAAGGGGTTACTGTCTGTGTAGAGGCTAGGGGTTGTTGTCTGTGTAGACTAGGGGTTGTTGCCTATGTAGAGACTAGGGGTTGTTACCTATGTAGAGACTAGGGATTGTTGTCTTTGTAGAGACTAGGGGTTGTTGTCTGAGTAGAGACTAGGGTTTGTTGTCTGTGTAGAGACTAGGGGTTGTTGTCTGTATAGTGGCTAGGGGTTGTTATCTGTATAGGGGCTAGGGGTTGTTGTCTGTATAGTATAGAGGGTAGGGGTTGTTGCCTATGTAGAGGCTAGGGTTTTTTGCCTATGTAGAGGTATAGGGGTTGTTGTCTGTATAGAGGCTAGGGTTTTTTGCCTATGTAGAGACTAGGAGTTATTGTCTGTATAGAGACTAGGGGTTGTTGTCTGTATAGTGGCTAGGAGTTTCTGTCTGTATAGAGGCTAGGGGTTGTTGCCTATGTAGAGACTAGGGGTTGTTGTCTGTATAGAGACTAGGGATTGTTGTCTGTGTAGAGGCTAGGGGTTGTTGTCTATGTAGAGGCTTAGGGGTTGTTGTCTGTGTAGAGGCTCGGGGTTGTTGTCTGTGTAGAGGCTCGGGGTTGTTGTCTATGTAGAGACCAGCGGTTGTTGTCTGAGTAGAGACTAGGGATTGCTGTCTGTATTGTGGCTAGGGGTTGTTGTCTGTATAGAGACTAGGGGTTGTTGTCTGTGCAGAGACTAGGGGTTGCTGTCTGTGTAGAGGCTAGGGGTTGTTGACTGTGTAGACTAGGGGTTGTTGCCTATGTAGAGACTAGGGGTTGTTACCTATGTAGAGACTAGGGATTGTTGTCTGTGTAGAGACTAGGGGTTGTTGTCTGTGTAGAGACTAGGGGTTGTTGTCTGAGTAGAGACTAGGGATTGTTGTCTGTGTAGAGACTAGGGGTTGTTGTCTGTATAGTGGCTAGGGGTTGTTGTCTGTATAGGGGCTAGGGGTCGTTGTCTGTATAGAGACTAGGGGTTGTTGTCTGTATAGTGGCTAGGAGTTTC
>NW_027259350.1:0-33732 GCF_045791955.1 Oncorhynchus clarkii lewisi
AAGGACAAATCTGACATGAGGCCACTTTGGGATACAAAAACATCTTCCAAGTTTTGATTTTGGGATGAACTATAATACAAGTATTATTACAGTGCACCAACAGTGAATAACACTACACACTCAGTCACTCACGTCTATATATGCACTGTTGCTGTTCCGTCTCCTCTGGTCTGACGCCACACCTCCCTCTTCTCCCCCTCCGTCTCAACCTTGGGTGCAAACACACAGCATCATAACACAGTAAATGGCTGAGGATGTATGAATTCTGCTACCAAGTAAGTGACCCTTACTTGAGCTAGGGGTAAAACATTTTGACTTCAGCGGGTGCGGGTCACTGGCCTGTTGGGCTCCTTGCCTTTGTTGAAGTCTGATTTGATGGTAACCACTCCATTTCCATCTGCTCTTATCGTGCAGACAAGCATTCCTTCTCCTTTTGGCCAAGTCTGAGAAATACAATAATAAAATGCCACTTTTCAATGCCTGAATTGGAATCTACTTCAAAGTTATTACATACAAAGCAGTGTAATAAGTGTATAGGCTACATAGTGGTTTTTCCCCTTGTGCTACTCACTTGCCCGCTGGTCCCAGGTTCCCCATGATGTGCATGGTCTGTACAGGTGTGTTGACCATGTGGCTGGTCTTCAAAGTCCTCCGAGGGGTCCCAGGTAAACAGCCTGGACTTGGGGATGGTGCGGTCACTGCAGACCAACAGAATACCACAAACACATTTTGCATACAAGGGTATGGTGTAATGTGAACATACCGGTATATCAATGCTGCTTCAATTACATTCACTTTAATAACAATTCACTTTGGTGAGTAACAGGGACCTACACTGGGCGTCTGTCCTGTCGTCTGTGTCTGACATTGGCCATCCTATGTGCCAGTAAGGTAGGATTGGACTTGACCTGCGTCACCATACTCTGGGAATGCTGTAGTGAGTATATCAAAAACAGCTTTAAAACACTAACGTTTCTTTTGGACAGAAAATAGGTAAATGCTTTGTTTTGAATAATGAAATTGTCACGTCTGCTCCAGAGGTCGCCAGGCTGCTCATCATTACGCACACCTGTTACCATTTTTACACGCACCAGCGCTTCATCGGACTCACCTGGACTCCATCACGTCATTGATTACCTCCCCTATATCTGTCACTTCCTCAGTTTCATTCCCATGTCTGCATCGATGTTGTTTTGTTTCTCTTGTCCAGACTGTTCGTCTTTAGTTTCATGTCTATTTATTAATAAATCCTCCCCCTATACTTGCTTCCCGTCTCCCAGAGTCTTTGGTTACAGAACCGTTACAGAAATGGAGATTCTGTTGAAAACCGCCCCTTCCCAATTGGTGTAGCAGTCAGAATCGGTGTAGGTGAAAATCCTGCAGTTCCATCTGCCCCTGGTCCGCTCCTGAGCCATGATCTCTGTGTGGTATTGTCTCTCCAGCGGAGTCTGGCATACTAACTCACTCTGGAACAAAACCACTTCATATTGTGCACAAACACACACACACACACACACACACACCTTACATACACATACACACACACACACCTTACTATGCAACATCAAACTATCCTAAACAGTAAATGCTTATTTGTTATAAGGACACTGACTGAACAGCTTCTCCTGCCAGCCTACCACTAACTCCTTATCATCATTTCTGGCTGAAAACAAAACCAAGATGTTGTGGTCCATATCTAGTCACCACGAAAATGACATCTACTCAACTAAGAAGCATCTGACATCTTTCTGTTTCAAAACATCTAACATCATCTTGCTGTTTCAAAACAGTGTTAACACCTGATTGAGCCTGAGTTGAACAATGCCTTCCCTCTCCTGTTGAGTCCAAACCTGCTGCTGAAGGTGTTGGGAGAGGGCTGCTGTGGAGGTGACTCTGAATACGGATCCTGTAAACACCATTGTAAATAAACAAAGTAAACAGGATTCTAGCTAGCTAAATGCCATGTTTTCATGGCAAACTCTGGGATCAGGTCAAGCAATATACTGGGTGTTTATCATCATCTGCTTTGAGAGCTAACGTTAGCCAACGACAGTGTATTGCTTGTATGGCAATGCAAGGACTAAAAGCCACACAAACGCCAACTGCAACTTACTTAATTGTAAGGTTTTTGACAGCATCCCGGGAACGATAGGCAGCCTCTCCGGTGTCGGTTCTCCTGCCGTCTGCCATGTTGTAACATTAGGAACTTTATTGATGGCTAGCTAACTAGCTAGGTTAGCATACATACACACGCGCTATGTATACAGTAGCAGGCAATTTTGCCGCTAGTACTTTTCACAAGCGTCTGCAAGCCTGGTTGGGTTTCTGGCGAGCAATACAACTATTTATTGGTTCACTACCGCCACTTACCGTGGGATACAGTCCAGAGCAGAATAACCCCCCACCATCCACCCCACTGATAACAGGTAAGATAATATCAGTACAATAATATTCCTTGATGTAAAAAGTTTAAGAACCCCTGATGTAATTAAGACAAATCTGTCTGACACAAATAACTGCAATTTAAAAAGCTTTATTGGAAATGCACTTTTCAAACAGCACAATTCAAGTACAGATGAGTGTAGCTAAATCAGATACATGCTAATTTAGTTTAAATGTGATGTATTCCTCCAGTCCCAGTTCATTTCTACTCTTTTGACATGCTTCAGACCAGATGCATGCTCCACTTCAGTGTACAATGGTCCTAAATTTGCATATCACAGTGTTTGAAGCTTTTACATTCTGCATCTCTCTGCTGTCTTTCATCTGAAGCCATATCCTTCAAGGTCTAAACAGGTGTAGATTTCCATCTCTGTGTGGGAGACCAGATATTGCAAGGAGACCAGTAAGGGGCCCTCAATTCTTCACTTTGGCCAAATGAAACCTAAGACCCCAATACCAGTGACACTGCCCTAAGGTTGGTGCTGTCCTTTGGATGAGACTGTGGAGACAGAGGTCTTATCTCTCTGTGGTTACTAAAGATGTCATGGCACTTATGACATGAGTAGAGGTGTTGACCCTGCTTCTCCTGGCTATATTTCTAAGCCTAAGCATGTCAATCCAACTCATTATCATAGGCTGTATGGTGATCAATATTTTTTAAATAATGCTGCATGTCTCAAAATATAAGAATGAGACCAATATATGTATTTTGCTAATCATAGTTCCTGTCTCTGAAATTACGTTTGTGTGTGTTGTAGGAATAACCAATACTCAAAATCTATGTGTGTGTGTGTGTGTGGTAGAAGTAATAGTTGGCCATTATTTCTTTGAACATCTCAGTTTGGGCAGCAGCCACTGAAGAAACCTGTCAATCAAAAACCACAGGAGAATAAATAGTATTATAAACTGGGTGGTTCGATCCCTGAATGCTGATTGGCTGAAAGACGTGGTATATTTAAGCAATAAGGCACGAGAGGGTGTGGTATATGGCCAATATACCACAGCTAAGGACTGTTCTTACGCACAACACAACACGGAGTGCCTGGATACAGCCCTTAGCCGTGGTATATTGACCATATACCACAAACCCCCAAGGTTTCTTATTGCTATTATGAATTGGTTAACAACGTAATTAGAGCAGTAAAATTAAATAATTTGTCATACCTGTGGTATACGGTCTGATATACCACGGCTGTCAGCCAAACAGCATTCGGGGCTCGAACCACCCAGTTTATAACAGACCGTATACCACGGGTATGACAAAATATTTGTTTTTACTGCTCTAATTAAGTTGGTAACCAGTTAATAATAGCAATAAGGCACCTCGGGGGTATGTGGTATATGGCCAATATACCACGGCTAAGGGCTGTATCCAGGCACTCCGTGTTGCGTCGTGCTTAAGAACAGCCCTTAGCCGTGATATATTGGCCATATATCACACCACCTCGTGCCTTATTGCTTAAGTTTGCACTTACACATCAGATAGCTGCTCTTTCTCTGCTACCTCATTCTATTTCTATAATTCTCTAGTCTAGTATTCCCTGGTTATGTTCCACTTCTCCCTCCTCTATTTCCTCACCTCTTCCTCAGACTCTTCTTTTCCTCTTTCTTGTCCTCCTCCTTACTTTCTCCAACATTTCCCATCTGTTGCGTCTTACTGGCCTTCTCTTGCTTCAATTCTTTTTTGGCCTTGCCCTTCTTTTTCTTATTGACCTTCCCTTCCTGAATATTTTGGACAAGCAGATAAATTAATGTAAGTTTATGGGTTTTCTCTTCTCTTGAGCTACTATACCTAGAGCTATACTATACTAGAGAAGGACTTATGCTATACTATAGAAGGACTTACGGCCAATATTCCCTTCTTGTATTTCCTCTCACCTGTGGGGCCACTCCAGCCATTTCCTGGAGCAGCTTCCTGCCGGTCTCACTCAGGTTGGTGATGGGAGCCAGGCGAGGGCTGTGGCGGTATGGGAAGTTCTCTGTTCGGGGCAGAGCGATAATGACAGGGTTGAGAGGAGTCCGAGGCCTTGGAACATTTACTGGGTAGGGAGAGCCTACAGCAGAGGGCAGGGCCCGTAGGGCTTCAGCCAGTGTCCGGTGTGCTGAGGTCATAAGAGGAGAGAGGCCATTCTTGACAGATACAGGACCTGAGACCTTCCCTGGGCTCTGTAGGACCAGAAAGTAAAGTAACATATCAGGAAAGTGCTATGTTCAACACAATCTGTAGAAATACTTTATAACTATTCTATACACATTGCAGATACATGACTACACTCAATAAGTAATTGTCTGCATCATTTCCAATCCCCCATGTATATATATAAAAAATATTTAATATGCAGAACTTACCAGGAAGTCTGACTCATCGAAGGAGTGGAGAGACAGATCATCATCCTGGTCCATATCCCTCACATCAAGCTTTGTCACCTTTCCATTCTCAACTTTCAGCTTTGGTGTCCTCCTTTCATGATCCTCATCATCACACTGTGTATCAGAGTCAACTAGTCAGAGACCATCCTCCTCCCAGTGATGTCACTCAACAAAGACATGGACCGTAGGGTACAACTCTTTTACCTCAGATTCACAGTCAGTGAAGGAGTAGATGGAAAAGTCATCAGAACTGGAGGATGAGATCTCGTCATCACATTTTCTCTCTATCAGCCGAGTCACCCTTCCAGACTGAGGAGACAGAGAAAGGCATGTACTCATGGCAGCCACAGAATACACTGGCATTGACCCTCAAGGAAATGTAGAATATGTAGGCAATCCAACATGGTTGTGCAAGTAGTGAGTAATACATGGGTAAATGAACATGCAATAAATGCAACTCCCATAACATTAGGGGTGGGGCTAAAGATCTCGAATGGATAATTGTCAATTCAACCAAGCCAACCAAAATGGCCATATGAATCAACAGATTGATCTAACTGTTGTGTCTCTATGGGAACAGCAGAGATGACCTGGCTGAGAGGCTCTGGATTGATGCTCCATCCATCCCCAGATGTCTGGTCCTGCCCATAGCTCACAATGATTGGCTGTTAACAGTAAAGAATTAATTCAACACTGCTTTGCTCATTTTGGCCTTGAATTATGCATCAATAAATAATATAAGGACTGTTATGTGGTTGAATTTGAATGTGACTTACAGGCCTTTTGTGGATCTGAGGGGTCTGCACTGAAGTAGACTGTCAAGACAGCATTCAATGAGGTTAGATATCTGCATTTGCTTTAATTCTGAGAACTGCAGTTTGCACATGCAGAATGCATAACTAATGTGTATGTGTTTTTGTTTCAGGTCAGATATGACTTACAGGCTTTGGCCTTCTGTGCACCTTGCCGGTTGGCCACAACACGGATTCAGGGGTGTTCACCCTCACTGGTTTCAACTGTCAACACAACACTCAATTTAAAATGTGATAATATAACAAAAACAGGACAAAACAAAGAAATATTTGATATTTACCACATAAGGACGGCGTCTTAAAGCTCTTTTGATTCTCTCATCATTACGATCCATCTTTCTCTCTGGGGGAAAAATTTCCATCAATTATTTGACTATTAAAACATCCTAACACACAGACACACACACAAAGATGGCATCCCAAATGGCACCCTATTCCCTATATATGTATATATATGTTGGAAAGGAGGTGCACCAAAAGGCCAAAGATTACCTGCAACAACCTGAGTGAAGAAAACTATTGTACAGATTAAATCAAATCTGAACACCGTTTATGTAGTGAATTAATGCATGGTTACGTCATTTTGGGTCACAGCTTTATGACTGCGCTTAATACGTCACAAGAAAAACGCTTGTTTGGAGCCGGACTGTTGGAATCATCTTTTAACTGGTTGTAGCTCAATAACGAACGTGATGTGCTTATTATATCTTACTAACTGAGTAATGGTTGTATCGATGGTTGGTTGGACGTTTTACATAGATAGGCCAACATGATATCAATAGGAAGAAACCATTCCTTGTCAAATATTTTGTTGTATTATTGTTTTACTTTGAGTCACATTAAGGGACCACAATGGAAGCCGTTTACTTTATTGTGTTGTCCCTGGCCTGACACGTTTTATTTAATTAAACGGGTTTTATTATTTTATTAAACTGTCCAATCAAATATATCTAACTTTCTATCTAACTCACATGAGCTGTTGAGGACGCCTTGGTCATCACATTTCAGGCACAAGCCAGCAGGTGGAAGGAAGTGTCTTTAAATGCAGCACTGCCTTTAACGCACTTCATGATCTGCGCAACAGTATCTTTGTAGTTGTGAAAGTGATTAATCCAAATGCAGAAGTTCATTACATTTGTTTTGGTTTAGCAAGCTAGCTTCTCAAGTCTTGGCTAAAGTGTTGTGCAATATTGGAGGAAAGGTGTCGTTACTGACATTTTGTATTGTGCTTGATTATCCTCTAGTAGTTTGACAAGTATGCACTGAGCATCAACATGATCACCCGAATAGTTTAGAAAGATGTGGTTCAGAGGTTCAAGAGTTTTACTCCTGAGTTCAGGCTAACAAGTGGCATTGTTGCTGTCATTATAGTATTGTAATGAAACAGACAGGGAGCAGGTCTCGAACCCTCGGATCTTCTAGCCCGAGGTCCGGCGCGCTATCGACTGTGCAGCAAAAGCATGTTCGTGCGGCAGAGTCCATTTCCGTGCTTATAAACCCAGGGTCGTTACAGTATCATAAGTTTTGTTTACAGTCACTACATATTTCGGTTTATCAGAAGATGTCTAAAGTCTTGGAACTACAGTTTTTGCCAATGGGCATGGTACCTTAGCAAGGAGGGGTTGAGTGACTCAAGAATCATGCTCGGTAGCTAGCTAGCCACTTTGAATGGGTCTGTTGTAACGTTATCTAGTTTGCTACAACGTGTAGCTAACGTTAATGACGTAACAGATTGTGCCATTAGGTTTCAGCAGCAAGCTAGAGCACAACACATCAATGCCGCTGATGTCTGTCAACCCGATAATATCCGTTTAATCCTCTCCTCTTCCTTTGCGGTACACAAGCTCATCACATACTCCTTCCACCACCAGACAGAGATCCAGATACTCCTCAGCATTGGGGTTCTGGTGCTCCTCTGTGGTGGGATTGAGAAGAGTGTGGGCACTGTTTGGTTCCTCCTCATGTTTCAGCTGCTCTCTATCAACACAGGGGTGTTGTACACAATCGTGGGGCTGGTACTGTTTGGTGCATCTGCCCAGAATCAAGTGGAGGGGTTAGTTCCTGTATCCCCCTCCCTTATGGGTATGGCCACAGTGTACTCACTTATGGTTAAGGGCTTTCTTTTTGGGGTCAGTGTACCCATGTTAGCCCTGGCCTGGCTGTTTCTGGTCATAGTAACACTTTTGGTCCCACACTCTCTTCCTCTGCAACCCCATTAAAGCAGGGGGATCTCTATCCTTACTCCAACCTTATTGTGGTTGAAAATAACTGTGATACACTGCAGTATGTCACAGCTTTAAGTGGGCTTAATAGTGTAGTTAAGTGGTAATATGTTTATGTGCGGCGCTGTGGTCTAAGCCACTGCTTCTCAGTCTACAGTCCCTGGTTCGACTCCAGGCTGTATCACATCTGGCCGTTATTGGGAATCCCATAGGGCGGTGCACAATTGGCCCAGCTCTGTCCTGGTTTGGCCAGGGTAGGCCGTCATTGTAAATAAGAATTTGTTCTTAACTGACTTGCCTAGTCAAATAAAGGTTAAATAAAAATAAATAATATGCTTGAAATGTGTGTTGAGTTCTCATGCTGAACATAACGGGATGTTTGGTTAGGAAAATCTACCATCACTGTGTCACACATTCTCCTTATCTTGCCAGGGGCACCGGTGTCTTCATTGACAGATTGATAACATAGAAAATTCATTGAATGACAGAGCTCTCTCATTTGTTATACGTTGAAATGTAATATACTTGGACATGGGGTTTGAGGTAGTACTTAAAAGGTACACGGTTTCTTCACTGATGATTTTGGTTTGAAGAGTCAATCAAACTCTGAATGTTCAGGGTCAAATCAATGCAAGAAGTTTTTGATTGTCAGTTGAATGTAAGACCACTCCTTTTGGCTTGTACTTTGTGTTGTTCTACACATACGGTAGACAAATCTCTTGGCACTCTTGATTTATACAATCTTTATAAATCAGGCAATTTATATTACACTGATGTATTCCGTTTTTCAGCAATGAAATGAAATAGCATCCACTCACCAGTAAATTAGATCCATTACATGCAGTTTGTTGGGCAATGCATCAGTCAACATTATTGTAAATTCTGGAGCAGGGAGCAGTGGTTGAGGTTATCAAGAGTGTGGGCTACAAGGGCAGATTATGATGTCATCTTTAGAAAATAAGGTAGTTGGGCCTCCCAAGTGGCGCAGCGGTGTAAGGCACTGCACCGCAGTGCTTGAGGTGTCACTACAGACCTGGGTTCGATCTCAGGCTGTGTTACAGCCGGCCGTGACCGGGAGTCCCATGAGGCGACGTACAAATGGCCCCGCTGGACGGTGTTTCCTCCAACACGTTGGTGCGGCTTCTGGGTTAAGCCGGCAGTGTGTCAAGAAGCAGTGCAGCTTAGCAGGGTCCTGTTTCGGAGGATGCATGGCTCTTGACCTTCGCTTCTCCCGAGTCCATAGCGGAGTTGCAGCAATGGGACAAGACTGCAACTACCAATTGGGAGATAAAAAATATATATATAATAATTGGTCGTTGTGCACAGTAAAGAGAAGCCATACATTACAACCAAGACTAAGTATAGAAAATCAATGATTATTATTTCTTTACAAATGCATTGTCACGATCCGGCAGGGAATGGATGTCAGGTCAGAGCTTTTGAAGGGGAG
Organism: Oncorhynchus clarkii lewisi; assembly: GCF_045791955.1. NCBI lineage: Eukaryota > Metazoa > Chordata > Actinopteri > Salmoniformes > Salmonidae > Oncorhynchus > Oncorhynchus clarkii. Next base: position 9,297 of record NW_027259350.1, read on the forward strand.
AGGTGATGATCAGGACAGGTGTGCAGATTACTGATGGGATACAGGTGCGGGTGAACATCGATCTCTCAACAAGCTAATTCGCCCGGCAACCAGACAGGGTGCGTTCCAGGACACCGGAAACACACTCCAGGACAGAAACACAGGCAAACACAGACTCAGGAAGCGGGATTCGTGACAGTACCCCCCCTCCGACGAACGCCACCGGGCGGACTACCTGGAGCGCCAGGGTGCAGGCGGTAGAAGTCACGAAGCAGGTCGTCATCAAGGATCTGACGCCGAGGAATCCAACTCCTCTCCTCTGGACCATATCCTTCCCAATCCACGAGATATTGGAACCCTCGACCCCGCCGTCTGGAGTCCATGATGCGGCGCACCGTGTAGACAGGACCACCTCCGATCATCCGAGGAGGAGGTGGCAACAGAGGACTGAGGTGAACCGGCTTGAGGCAGGAGACATGAAAGGTGGGGTGTACCCGAAGCGTTGCCGGCAATTTGAGTCGGACCACAGCAGGGTTATGATTCTCTCCACCACGAACGGAAAGATCCCTCTCCTGAGAAGGAAACAAGGGGAGGTTGGTAACCGTACAGGCATTGGAAGGGAGACATCCCAGTGGCAGATGAAGGAAGGGTATTATGGGCATACTCGACCCAGGGTAATTGAGATGACCAAGAGGTGGGATCAGAGGAGACAAGACAATGCAGCGTGGACTCCATCTTCTGGTTGGCTCTCTCCGCCTGACCATTAGATTGGGGGTGAAATCCAGATGTGAGACTGACTGTAGCTCCAATGGCCAAACAGAAGGATTTCCAGACAGCAGAGGTAAACTGAGGACCACGGTCAGAAACAATGTCACAGGGCAACCCGTGGAACTAACCAGGATCTCGGACATCTCAGTGGCAGAAGGCAGCTTGGAGAGGGGAACAAAGTGGGCAAACTTGCTGAATCTATCCACAATGGTCAGAATAACCGTGTTACCAACAGAAGAGGGCAACCCCGTGACAAAATCCAGGGCCAGATGCGACCAAGGTCGTCGGGGAATAGGTAGGGGGTGAAGAAGCCCAGAGCTGGCCCGATTGGTACTCTTATTCTGCGCACAAACAGGACAAGCGGCAACAAACCTCCGGGTATCTTCTCCCATGGCAGGCCACCAAAATCGTCTGCGCAGTAGCGCCATAGTCCGAGCAACACCAGGGTGACAAGCTATCTTGCTGGCGTGGGACCACTGAAGGACCGCAGAACGAACCGACTCAGGCACGAACAACCGACCGGGTGGACCGTTACCGGGCCCGGGCTGTGTCCGAAGAGCCGCCATCACCTCCTCCTCAATCCTCCATGTAACGGCTCCCACGACAACGTTCTGGGGAAGAATCGTCTCAGTCTTGGCCTCACTCTCCTCCGTCTTGGAGAACATCCGGGACAGGGCGTCCGCCTTCCCGTTCTTCGACCCAGGTCGGAACGTCAGGGAAAAAATTGAAGCGTCCCAAAAACAAAGCCCACCGGGCCTGACGAGAGTTGAGACGTTTAGCCGATTGCACGTAAGCCAGATTCTTGTGGTCAGTCCAGACCACAAACGGTTGCTCCGCTCCCTCCAACCAGTGACGCCACTCCTCCAAGGCAAGCTTCACAGCGAGAAGCTCCCGGTTACCCACATCGTAGTTTCTTTCAGCTGGAGAAAGACGACAAGAGTAGAAGGCGCAGGGATGGAGTTTACCGTCAGTGGAGCTACGCTGGGACAGGATGGCGCCCACCCCCACATCAGACGCATCCACCTCCACAACGAACTGACGGGAAGTGTCAGGTTGAGAGAGAATCGGGGCGTTGGTGAATCGGCTCTTCAAATCTAGAAATGCTCGGTCTGCCTCAGGAGACCAACAGAACTTTCTGGTGCAAGACGTCAGTACAGTTAAAGGGGCGGCCACCCGGCTGTAATCACGGATAAACCTCCGATAAAAATGTGCAAACCCCAGGAATCTCTGGAGCTGCAATCCCGAACCGCCCGAACCTTCTCTTGGTCCATCTTGATCTCTCCCCTGGAGATGATGTAACCGAGGAAGGACGTCGTGTGGGCGTGAAAATCACACTTCTCAGCCTTCACGAACAGACGGTTCTCCAATAACCGCTGCAGGACCTGCTTGACATGTTGAACGTGGCTAGAAAGCTCCTTCGAGAAGATGAGGATATCATCCAGGTAAACGAACACAAAAATACCAATCATATCTCTCAGAACGTCATTCACCATACTTTGGAACACAGCAGGAGCGTTGGTCAGTCCAAACGGCATCACCTGGTACTCGAAATGTCCCATCGGAGTATTGAACCCAGTCAACCACTCGTCCCCCTCTTTGATCCGAACCAAATGATAAGCATTACGTAAATCAAGCTTCGTAAAAACCGTAGCACCCTGTAAAGAATCGAAAGCCGAGCTCATCAAGGGCAGGGGATACTTGTTCTTGACCGTAATATCATTCAAACCCCGATAATCAATACACGGTCGAAGAGTGCCATCCTTCTTGCTCACAAAAAAAAATCCTGCTCCCAGAGGTGATGACGAGGGCCGAATGAGACTTGCAGCTAGAGACTCCTTGATGTAGGTCTCCAAGGCCTCACGTTCAGGTCGAGAGATACTGTATAACCGTCCTTTGGGAAAGGCGGCTCCAGGAAACAGATTAATCGCACAGTCATAAGGTCGGTGGGGAGGAAGGGACTGAGCCTTCTGTTTACTGAATACTTCACCCAACTCGTGATATGTTTCTGGAACCAGGGACAAATCAGGAGGAGCAGAGTCACTGACCTGACTGGAAATGGCAGGAGAACAGGCAGTCCTAAGACAGTTAGCATGACAATCAATGCTCCAACTAGTTACCTTACCCGTCACCCAATCAAACGAGGGATTGTGTTCCTTCAGCCAGGGGTAACCAAGAACCAGAGGAACATGGGGCGAGGACAGAATGAAGAAGGAGATAAACTCTGAATGATTACCCGACAACAACATCTTAACCGGTTCAGTCCTCATAGTGATCCGTGCCAGACTACTGCCGTTCAGAGTGGTTGCTTCAATGGCTTCCGGCAATTCCTCCTTGGAAAGCCCCAGCTGTTCCACCAAGTCAGCATCAATAAAGCTGCCATCGGCACCTGAATCGATAAAAGCGTTCATCTCTAAGCTCTGATCCTTATTCATAAGGGTCGCAGGAAAACGGGGTCTGACAGGATTCTTGAGAGGTTGAATCTGGCTCGCTAAAATTCCTCCCAAAACTAGCGAGCCGGGCAGTTTAACGAGCGCTGTGGACAAGAGGAGATGTAATGTCCTGAGCTACCACAGTAGAGACAGCTGTTGGTCTCACGTCTACGTTGGCGCTCCTCCTTAGTTAGCGCATGTCGCCCCACTTGCATTGATTCAGGCTCTGGTGGCAAGACCCCTCCACTAATCCCATGTGGGGAATAACGATCAATACGTTCTGGTTCACTTCCTGAACCGAATGGTAACCGAGTTGCTGATTGATTGGATGGGCCCCACTGCTTCTCCCTCCTTCTCTCTCGGACTCTATTATCTACCCGAATAGATAAAGTGACCAAGCTGTCTAGGTCACTAGGCTCTGGATAGGATATCAGCTCGTCCTTGAGTTGCTCCGACAACCCCTGGTAAAAAGCCGCTTGTAGTGACTCCTCATTCCAACCACTCTCCACAGACAATGTCCTGAACTCGATCATAAAGTCTGCCACACTGCGAGCTCCTTGGCGAAGAGTGAACAAACGTTTAGCTGCGTCCTTACCTCGGACTGGATGGTCAAAAAGCCTTCTCATCTCTCCCGTGAATTCCTGGTATGAAGCCATGCAGGTCCCCTGTCGTTCCCAAACGGCTGAAGCCCAATCCAGAGCTCTTCCACGCAGCAGTTCAATAACAAAGGCTATCCTAGCCTTGTCAGTGGCGTAAGAATGGGGCTGCAGATCAAACACTAACCCACACTGCATAAGAAACGAACGGCATCTTCCCAAATCCCCTTCATATTTATCAGGCGTCGGTACCTTGGGTTCACGGAAGGAAACCGCATCAGGCACGGCAGGTGAGATGGAAAGCAAACTGAGCTGATCCTGGATCTGTGTCAAACTAGCAGATAATTTCTGGATTGTAACCGCTATCTCCTGTAGCGCCGTCTTGTGTTGTCCCACTGTCTTCCCCTGCTGGGTAATGGCATGGCAAACGGAATCCAGGTCCGCTGGGTTCATTCTTGGCCGGATCGTTCTGTCACGATTCTTCAAAATCGAACCCAGAAGCAGACCAGGACAAGGAGAGTAGGAAGAAGGTGAGTATTTATTTACAAGTGAATGTGAATGGGTAGATATATCCAGGTGGTGTAGCGGGTAGCGGTGGTGAGTTGATGGGAGTAAATAGGTGGATCCAATGGGGAAGCGGAATCCTCTGACGACCAGGCGGGGATGGGGTAAATGATCCGGGTGAGTAACTGAAGACAGAACAAACAGAGGTAAGTTCAAGGCAAGCCATACGTAACAAACAACAAAACAAATTCTATCCAACTTGAGGCTGATACTCTGGCACAACATACTGTTCGTGGCTAACGATCCGGCAGGGAATGGATGTCAGGTCAGAGCTTTTGAAGGGGAGAGGTGATGATCAGGACAGGTGTGCAGATTACTGATGGGATACAGGTGCGGGTGAACATCGATCTCTCAACAAGCTAATTCGCCCGGCAACCAGACAGGGTGCGTTCCAGGACACCGGAAACACACTCCAGGACAGAAACACAGGCAAACACAGACTCAGGAAGCGGGATTCGTGACATGCATGTTTACAAGTTATACTGTTTATATACAAATAGCTATTTTGCATAAACAACTGGATCAAGTGGTAAGTGTCATGTAACAGGTCATGATGGAACACGTTATTCAATATCAGTAATGCAAGAGAAAAAGTTCAAAGGAACACAATTTTTACACTTTATCACGACTTAATCAAAGACCTATTCTTTAATGAACCGATGAAAAACAAAGCACAATGACTGAATAGTTACTGCAATTTAAATGTACGAATTGAACAATACATGGTACAATATGAATGTGCTACAAGTATGGATATTTTACTCTAATTTAACTCTTCTCTCTGTATTTACACAACCTTCCTAGAGCATCTGAATAGGCAGCCATGTTGAATTTTGTAAATACATTTACAGACAGTAAAAATAGAATGCTTTCAATACCTTACATTTGAAATGAGTTCATATACAAGAAGGATCTTCACAGCATGATAGATGTCCTGACGCAATATTTCATATCATAATCACCTCGGTCACACCCTGACCATAGTTTGCTTTGTATGTTTCCATGTTTTGTTTGGTCAGGGTGTGATCTGAGTGGGCATTCTATGTTATATGTCTAGTTTGTCTATTTCTATGTTTGGCCTGATATGGTTCTCAATCAGAGGCAGGTGTTAGTCATTGTCTCTGATTGGGAACCATATTTAGGTAGCCTGGTTTGTGTTGGGTTTTGTGGGTGGTTGTCTCCTGTGTCAGTGTTTGTACCACACGGGACTGGTTCGGGTTTTCACGTTTCTTGTTTTTGTAGTTTATTCATGTATGGTTTCATTATTAAAGTTATAACCACGCTGCATTTTGGTCCGCCTCTCCTTCACCAGAAGAAAACCGTTACAACTACCCTCTGTAGTGCCTTGCGGTTTGAGGCCGAGCAGTTGACGTACCAGGCAGTGATGCAACGCTCTCGATGTTGCAGCTGTAGAACCTTTTGAGGATCTGAGGACCCATGCCAAATCTTTTTAGTTTCCTGAGGGGGAATAGGCTTTGTCATGCCCTCTTCACGACTGTCTTGGTGTGTTTGGACTATTCTAGTTTGTTGGTGATGTGGATACCAAGGAAGTTGAAGCTCTCAACCTGCTCCACTACAGCCACATTGATGAGAATGGGAGCGTGCTCGATCCTCCTTCTCCTGTAGTCCACAATCATCTCCTTAGTCTTGGTTACGTTGAGGGATAGGTTGATATTCTTGCACCACCCGTCCAGGTCTGACCTCCTCCCTATGGCCTGTCTCGTCGTTGTCGGTGATTTGGCCTACCACTGTTGCATCGTCTGCAATCTTAATGATGGTGTTGGAGTCGTGCATGGCCAAGCAGTCGTGGGTGAACAGGGAGTACAGGAGGGGACTGAGCACACACCCCTGAGGGGCTCCAGTGTTGAGGATCAGCGTGTTGTGCAGGTGGGAGAGGGCAGTGTGGAGTGCAATAGAGATTGCATCACCTGTGGATCTGTTTGGGCGGTGTGCAAATTGGAGTGGGTCTACAAAAACAATGTGTAACATTTAATGTATATTATCTCCAACTTTTCTAATCTGATGGGAAACAACAAAGGTCTGGCTGCACTCTTAATTTTATTTAAAAAATCTATTGGTTTATTCCAAAATAGAGAATCATTTTTTCCCCATAACCTTAAAGGAGAAGGTGGACCAAATCTCACCCTCCTCCACCCCTCACCCAAATGAAATAGGTTAACATCTAGGGCAGTGGTTCCCAAACTTTTTATAGTCCCGTACCCCTTTAAATATTCAACCTCCAGCTACGTACCCCCTCTAGCATAAGGGACAGCGCACTCTCAAATGTTGTTTTTTGCCATCACTGTGAGCCTGCCAGACACACACTATACAATACATGTATTAAACATAAGAACAAGTGTGAGTTGTCGTCACAACTCGGCTCGTGGAACGTGACAATGAGCTCTAATAGGACCAGGGCACAAGTAAGAATATATTATCAATAATGTTGCTCTTTATTTAGCTATCTTACATATAAAACTTTATTTGTTCATCGAAAATTGTGAATAACTCACCACAGGTTAATGAGAAGGGTGTAATTGAAAGGATGCACATATCTCTGCAATTTTGGGTTGTATTGGAGAGAGTCTCAGTCTTAAGTCATTTTCCACACAGTCTGTGCCTGTATTTAGTTTTCATGCTAGTGAGGGATGAGAATCCACTCTCACATAGGTACGTGGTTGCAAAGTGCATCAGTCTTAACAGGCGATTTGCCAAGGCAGGATACTCTGAGCACAGCCCAATCCAGAAATCTGGCAATGGCTTCTGATTAAATTACATTTTCACAGAACCGGTTGTTGCAATTTCTCTTGTTCAGATATCAGTAAGTGGACTGGAGGCAGGGCATGAAAGGGATAATTAATCCAGTTGTTTGTGTCATTCGTTTCAGGGAAGTACCTGCTTAATTGCTCACCCAACTCACTCAGTTGCTTCGCTATATCACATTTGACATTGTCCGTAAGCTTGAGTTCATTTGCACACAAAAAAATCATACAATGATGGCAATACCTGTGTGTTGTCCTTGTAATGCAGACAGAGAAGAGCTCCAACTTCTTAATCATAGCCTAAATTTTGTCCTGCACCCTGAAAATAGTTACGGAGAGTCCCTGTAATCTTAGATTCAGATCATTCAGGAGAGAAAAAAAATCACCCAGATAGGCCAGTCGTGTGAGAAACTCATCATCATGCAAGCGGTCAGACAAGTGAAAATGGTCAGTAAAGAAAACTTTAAGCTCGTCTCTCAATTCTAAAAAATGTGTCAATACTTTGCCCCTTGATAACCAGCGCACTTCTGTTTGTTGTACAAACGTTACATGGTCGCTGCCCATATCATTGCATAGTGCAGAATATACACGAGAGCTTTAACAAAGTAAACCATTTGCCCTGTAGTGTCCAAAATGTCTTTCAAGCTGTCAGGCATTCCTTTGGCAGCAAGAGCCTCCGGTGGATGCTGCAGTGTCGAAGTGGCATCGGGAGCAACTGCTTGCATGCGCATTACCACTCCACTAGGTCTCCATGTCATGGCTTTTGCGCCATTACAGTAGATACCAACACAGTACAGATACCAGCAACATACACACACGCACGCTATGTATTGGAACTAGTACTTTTCACAAGTATCTCCTCGTTGCATGGTAACAAAAGTCTCACCTGCCTTCTTGGGTTTCTGGTGAAAAATCCAACTATTTATTGGTGCTCTACCGCACTCAATAAGTAGGAGTAACTTACAAAGCTCCATTTGAGGAGCCTGTTCTCGAGTATACTGGTCTGCATTTCTGCCATGTGTCATTTCAGCCATTCTCCAGTGCATTTCTTGAATGCCACTTTCAACCTCCAAGTCATTCAGCCAACTGTCCAGGCCTACTGCCTTAAGATCACCTTCACTGCAGTTTCTCTTCATCACTTGGATCAGTGCCCTCACCTGCTCGCCCATCCTTTTGACCTCCCTAGCCAGGTCTTTGTCCCTCAGTCTCTCCTTCCTCCTCCCCATTCACTTCGCAATCCATCCTCTACAGCATCCCTCATTCTTCTTCTGCCTTTTGATTAATGTCCTGACCGTCATTGTGCATCTTCAGACCTTCCTCCAGGTTGAGTTCTATTGAGGTCAGGTTCTCTTTGATCCTCCTCAGACTCTCCTCGTTGGTGTTGGTCCACTGTGTCTTCTTGTCCAGCTGCTGCCTGCAGAGCCGGACAGTGGGGACCACCTCCATCTGGTGTGACACCTTCTTCAGGGCACTCACAGAGGCAGGGAGGAGGATGTTGGGCTTGGCCACAATAATCTCAACAGATATAGGGTCAAACCACTGAGATGTGACACGCACACACACAAATTTAAAAGATGCCTACCAGTCGATGGTCCTTCAGTGGTCCTTGTGGTTCCTTTGGAGGCTCTGGACTGTCCTCAGTAGAGGCGTCATTACCATCATCAAGCTGTGTGTCAGAGAGCTAGCTGGTCATAGTCCATTCTCCACATTCAGCAAGAGTTATTCAAAAACGTGTGTGTGGGGGAGAGGGGGGTAGATCTGCTTTAATATTGCAGATACATTTTGAGATCTATCAATATAATTGTCTCTATCATTTCCAATCCCCCATGCAACATGCAGAACTAACCAGGAAGTCTGACTTGTCGTAGGAGTGGAGAGACAGATCGTCGTCTTCTACCATATAACTCACTTCAAGCTTTGTAACCTTTTATATCCTCCTCATCCTTAACTTTCAGCGGTGGTGTCCTCCTTACATGATCCTCATCATCACACTGTGTATCAGTCAACTTGTCAGAGACCATCCTCCTCACAGTGATGTCACTCAACAAAGACATGGACGGTAGGGTACAACTCTTTTACCTCTGCGACTGCAGAGTGCATCAGTTATTTGGAGTAAGGATACAGATCCTGCCCTGTGATGATGACGTTGCAGAGTAAGACAGTGTGTGGGACCAAACATTTTATGAGCAGAAACAGCCAGGGCAGGGTACGCTGACCCCAAAAAGGAAGCTCTTAACCATAAGTGAGTACACTGTGGCCATACCCACTTGATTCTGGGCAGATGCACCAAACGCTACCAGCCCCAGAATTGTGTACAACACCCCTGTGTTGATAGAGAGCAGCTGAAACATGAGGAGGAACCAAACAGTGCCCACACTCTTCTCAATCCCACCACAGAGGAGCACCAGAAGCCCAATGCTGAGGAGTATCTGGGTCACTGTCTTGTGGTGGAAGGGGTATGTGATGAGCTTGTGTCACTCAGCCCCTCCTTGCTAACTTACCATGCCCATCGCCAAAAACTGTAGTTCCAAGACTGAAGGCATCCTTTGATAACCTGAGACATGTATTGACAATAAACAAAACAAATTACATGATAATAACAGGATCAATGCCACTCGTTAGCCTCAACTCAGGAGTAAAACTCTTGAACCTCAACCACAGTTGTGGAAAATTCTATTCAAAAATTAAGGCAGGGTTTACTTACTGACTTTATTGTCCCCATGGGGAAATTTTGTTGCAGTGTCATGTACATGTTTAAAGTGGCGTTTAAATACAAAACAACATTTACAATACAACTTTCACAAGTTACATACCAATAAAACATTTAAAAAATGACTAGCCTGCTGGCCTTACTGATTCGATAGGAACATCAGCCCGAGCTATTTAGGAGGGATATCACACCTGGCACAAATGATTGTCTAGTTCTGTTTTTCTTGCTGAGGGGTGCCCAATACCTGTGCCCAGTGGGGAGTAGTTCAAAGTCTGGGTACAAGGGGTGGCTTGGGTCTAAAATGATTTTGTGAGACTTGCGGAGGGCCCTGACCTAAAAGATCTCATCCAGGCCTGTGTTTGACTCCAAGTACTTTGCTTGCTGTGGTGATAATCCTATATTTAACAATGTAATAAACATATTTAATACAAGCAGCTGCAGAGGAGAGCCACCTCTATTTTCACAGCAAGGATGAAATGGTTACATGTCCCTTATATAGTGGGAGGTGATAATACAATCATATTGTATTCACACAAGTGTTTTCTATTAATCAATAGTTCCGGAACACAATGGCCTTGTGTTAGGACGCAGACATACCAGTAGTCTAAGAATCGCATAACATCACAGTCCAACACGGAATATATCCCTTGAGAAGTTACAACAGCTCACCCCAAATTCTTCCACCACATCTTTCAAAACTGATTTTTGATGCTCAGTACATATGTCAAACTAATACCAGTGGATAATCAAGCACAATACAAAAATGTCAGTTACGACACCTGTCCTCCAATATTGCACAACACTTTAACTAAGACAGGGTAGATAGATTGCTAAACCAAAGCAAATGTAATGGACTTTTTATTAATCACGTTCACAACCAAAGTTATTTGATGTGCAGATCATGAAGTGCACTAAGGCAGTGCTGCATTTAAAGACACTGCCACCTGCTGGCTTGTGCCTGAAATGTGATGATCAGAGTTCTCAACAGCCCATTTGAGTTAGATAGAAAGTGAGATAGATATATTTGACAGTTTAGTAAAAAAAAATAAAAACGTAGAAAAAACGTTTAATAAAATAAAACGTGTCAGGGACAACGCAATAAAACAAATTCCATTGTGGTCCCTTAGTGCTTGTTACTCAAAGTGCAAAATTATTTTCGGGGGGGCAAGGAATGGTTTCTTTCTATTGATATCCTGTTAGCCTATCTATGTAAAAAAAAAAAAACATCCAACCAACCATCGATACAACCATTACTCAGTCAGTAGGAAATATGCACATCACTTTCATTAATTAGCTAGCTACAACCAGTGAGAAGACAATACCACTAGTTAGGCTCCAAACAAGCCTTTCTCTTGCAATGTATTATGACGTAACCAAGCATTAATTCCCTACATACACTGTGTTCAGATTTGATTTCATCTGTATAATCTCTTTCTTCACTCAGGTTGTTGCAGGTAACCTTTGGCCTTTTGGTGCACAGCCTTCCCAACCTGTATACAGGGTACCACATACACTCATAGAGCTCTGGAAAGAATTAACAAATGTTTCTGTAATCAGCATCTCTACATGTATGGCAGAAATTCCATTCCAGTGTCTGTTGATTTCCAACACAGGCACACCTCATTCTACTGAATGGGGTACTGATTAGGTGATCACCTGAACCAAATCTTATTTAACGAGGAAAAGTATAAAAACCACTGCTGTGGTCATCACTATCCTCTTGCAATAGGACCAGCTGGATGTTTAAATCAGTGCTAGTTGTACCTCAAAAGTAATTGGAATCAAAAAATAACTATTAACCATGCCAGAAGAGTTGAAAAGGAACATTTTGAGTGAGGAAAAGAAGGGCTTTACTGGCAGAGGGATACAGGATGCTTCCATCCTTAAAATTTCAAAGACAGCGGTTCATTGGGGTGGCAGGTAGCCTAGTGGTTAGAGCGTAGGACTAGTAACCAAAAGGTTTCAAGATCGAATCCCAGAGTTGACAAGGTAAAAATCTGTCGTTCTGCCCCTGAACAAAGCAGTTAACCTACAAAAAGAATGGCAAATGCAGCTGAGGTGAAGTGCACGGTGAGGATGGTTTGAAACAGGCTCCTAGGGGCAGGGCTGAAGTTGTGCAAAGCTAGAAAAAAGCCCCTCATCAATGAGAAGCAAAGAAGTGCCTGGCTGAGGTTTTCAAAAGACCACCACTGGAGTAAGGTCATCTTCTCCGATGAGTCCAATTTTCAGCTTTGCCCAACACCTGGCCGTCTAATGGTTAGACGGAGACCTGGAAAGGCCTACAAGTGTCTCGTACCCACTGTGAAATTTGGTGGAGGATGGTGGAGGATGGAAGGACCACCAGATCAAGACCCTGTCATGTCCAGCCCAGTCTCCAGACCTGAACCCCATTGAAAACTTCTGAAATGTGATCAAGAGGAAGATGGATGGTCACAAGCCATCAAACAAAGCCAAGCTGCTTGAATTTGAGCCAGGATGGCATAAAGTCACCCAACACCAACGTAAAAGACTGGTGGCCAAGACGCATGAAAGCTGTGATTGAAAATCAGGGTTATTCCACCAAATAATGATTTCAGAACTCTTCCTAAGTTAAAACAGTATTATTCGAGGTCTGACAACACCGCATCTGTTTTTGTTATTTTGATCAGTTGTAATTGTCTGCAAATATATGCTCTAAATGACAATATTTGAATTTGGGAGAAATGTCAGTAGTTTATAGAATAAAACAAAAATGTACATTTTACCCAAACACATACCTATAAATAGTAAACCCAGAGAAACTGATCATTTTGCAGTGGTCTCTTAATGTTATCCAAATCTGTGTATATACACACTCACACATATATATTATATATATTCATACAATATTGATGGAAATGTTTCCCCCAGAAAGCAATGGATCGTAATAATGAGAGAATCAAAAGAGCTTTAAGACGCAGCCCTTATGTGGTAAATATACAATACATGTCTGTTTTGTCCTGTTTTTGTTATATTATCACCTTTTAAATTGAGTGATGTGTTGACAGATGAATCCAATGAGGGTAAACACACCTGATTCTGTGATGTGGTCAACCGGCAAGGTGTACAGAAGAACAAAACCTATAAGTCATTTTGAACTGAAATCAGTAACATATGCACATTAGTTATACATTCTGCAATGAGCAAAGCAGTGTATAATTAATAATTTACTGTTTATAGCCAATCATTGTGATCTGTGGGCAGGACCAGACATACAGGGATGGATGGAACATCAATCCAGAGCCTCTCAGCCAGGTCATCTCTGCTGTTCCCATAGAGACACAACAGATAGATCAATCTGTTGATTCATATGGCCATTTTGGTTGGCTTGGTTGAATTGACAATTATCCATTCGAGATGCTAAAGAATCCTATACTATGGAAGGTCTTTAGCCCCACCCCTAATGTTATGCGAGTTTTCAGTTACCCATGTATTACTCACTACTTGTACAACCATGTTGAATTGCCTACATATTCTACATTTCCTTGAGGGTCAATGCCAGTGTATTCTATGGCTGCCATGAGTTGAGCCTTTGTCTCCTCAGTCTGGAAGGGTGACTCGGCTGATAGAGAGAAAATATCATGACGTGATCTCATCCTCCATTTCTGATGACTTTTCCATCTACTCCTTCACTGACTGTGAATCGGAGGTAGAAGAGTTATACCCTACCGTACATGTCTGTTGAGTGACATCACTGTGAGGAGGATGGTCTCTGACATGTTGACTTTGATACACAGTGTGATGATGAGGATCATGAAAAGAGGACACCAACGCTGAAAGTTGAGGATGGAAAAGTGACGAGTTTGAAGTGAGGGAAATGGACGAGGATGATGACCTGTCTATCTCCTCTTACACACGCACACACTTACACACGCACACACACATTTGAAGGACCATTTAAAATTTGTGTGTGTGCGTGTCACATCTCAGTGGTTTGACCCTATATCTGTTGAGATTATTGTGGCCAAGCCCAACATCCTCCTCCCTGCCTCTGTGAGTGCCCTGAAGAAGGTGTCACACCAGATGGAGGTGGTTCCCACTGTCCGGCCCTGCAAGCAGCAGCTGGACAAGAAGACACAGTGGACCAACACCAACGAGGAGAGTCTGAGGAGGATCAAAGAGAACCTGACCTCAATAGAACTCAACCTGGAGGAAGGTCTGAAGACGCACAATGACGGTCAGCACATCAACCAAGAGGCAGAAGAAGAATAAGGGATGCTGTAGAGGATGGATTGCGAAGTGAATGGGGAGGAGGAAGGAGAGACTGAGGGATGAAGACGTGGCTAGGGAGGTCAAGAGGATGGGCGAGCAGGTGAGGGCACTGATCCAAGTGATGAAGAGAAACTGCAGTGAAGGTGATCTTAAGGCAGTAGACCTGGACAGTTGGCTGAATGACTTGGAGGTTGAAAGTGGCATTCAAGAAATGCACTGGAGAGATGGCTGAAATTATAGACAGCATGGCAGAAATGCAGACCAGTATAGCCGAGAACAGGCTCCTCAAGTCATAAAAAAAGAACAATGTCCAGAGCTTTGTAAGTTACTCCAACTTATTGAGTGTAGTCATGTATCTGCAATGTGTATAGAGTAGTTATAAAGTATATCTACAGATTGTTTTTAACATAGCCTTTTCCTGATATTTTCCTTTACTTTCTGGTCCTACAAAGCCCAGGGAAGGTCTCTGGTCCTGTGTCTGGCAAGACTAGCCTCTCTGCTCTTGTGACCTCAGCACCCTGGACCCTGGCTGAAGCCCTACAGGCCCTGCCCTCTGCTGTGGCCCCTCCCTCCCCAGAGAATGTCCCAAGGCCTCGGACTCCTCTCAGGTCTGTCATTATCACTCCGTCCGCTACAGAGAACTTCCAATACCGCCACATGCCTCACCTGGCCCCCATCACCAACCTGAGCCAGACCAGCAGGAAGCGGCTCCAGGAAATGGCAGTAGTGGCCCCACAAGTGGGAGGAAATACAAGAAGGGTATATTGGCCACATGTCCTTCTACAGTATCGCATAGCTCTAGATTTTGCAGATCAAGAGAAGAGAACCTATAAACTTACATGACTTTATCTCCTTGTCCAAAGAATTCAGGAAGGGAAGGTCAAAAAGACAAAGGGAAAAGCCAAAAAAGTAGTGAAGCAAGAGAAGGCCAGTAAGATACAACAGATGGAAAATGTTGGAGAAAGTAAGGAGGAGGAAAAGAAAGAGGAAAAGAAGTCTGAGGAAGATGTGAGGAAATAGAGGAGGGAGAATTGAAACATAACCAGGGAATACTAGACCAGAGAATTAGAGAAATAGAATGAGGTAGCAGAGAAAGAGCATCTATCTGATGTGTACATGGATATATTGTACTTTTCATAATAAAACGTATGTTAATTGTCAAAACTATTTCGTTATCGATTTTACATTCCCTCTCCCAGTCGCAGCTTGACGTTTGACATGAATATTGCCCTGGAGGCAGACATTTCTCAAGATATGGCAGATGCAAAGCCAAAATTGGCAATATTGTAAATATTTGTGGAAAATAATTGTGTTTTATGGACTTAATTTAAGGTAAGGATTAGCAGTGTGGTTAAGGTTAGGTTTAAAATCATATATTACTTTATGCCTGTGCCAGCTTGTGACCACTTTGCAGAACTGCCGCCAGGGCAAGATTCATGACAATAAATGCTGATGGGTTTTTCACACTCATGTTCCGTTCCACCAACCAAAGGACATCCAGCCAACTTGGCAATTGTGGGAAGCATTGGCTTCAACATGGGCCTGCATCCCTGTGGAACGCATTCAACACCTTGTAGAATCCATACCCCGATAAATTGAGGCTGTTCTGAGGACAAAAGGGGGTGGGGGGATAACTAGATATTAGGAAGGTGTCCTTATTATTTTGTACACTCAGTGTATAACCTATAGGTACTATCTTTACCAGCATCATAAAAGCTGATATTATTTCATGGGCCTATTGCAACGAAGATTGGCCACTAGAATATTGCCAGTTTATATTCATAACTAAAAGTTCACCTAATTGTATCTTCTGTTATAAAGACCATATTCAAATGAATAAAAACAAAAATAGAAAACTGTTTCCCATCTCAAGAGATGAAATTAAAATATGACTACAATAAGTGCCTATTAAGTAAAGGCTGACCATAATATTATATATATATATATTTTTTTCTTCTTCTTTTAACCCCTTTATCTCCCCAATTTTCGTGGTATCCAATTGGTAGTTACAGTCTTGTCTCATTGCTGCAACTCCCTACGGACTCGGGAGAGGCGAAGGTAGAGAGCCATGCGTCCTCCACGAAACACGACCCTGACAAGCTGCACTGCTTCCTGACACAATGCCCGCTTAACCCGGAAGCCAGCCACACCAATGTGTCGGAGGAAACAACTCTCCCATTCACCTGTGTGAACTTCATCTTCGTGGCATGCTAGCCTTTTACCGGCTGCGGAGAGCCTTTTCTGTTTGCATTTTGTTGTGCACCAGGTTTTCATGTCTTTCCATGTTCTGTTTGTGAGAGCTGGCTCTGACCCATAACAGTCAATCCTCTTTGCCAGGAACCTTCTTTAGCACTTTACATTTTCCCAAATGCTTCCAAACTGATGCTCTCTCACAGCTGCTTTTAGTCTTGGGTTGAGAAGTCATTCTCCAAACCTAATCGGAAACAAAGAAAAGATTAAAACACATGACGGTCCAACACAATAGGGGAGGGGGGCATAGGGAAGGTAAGGGAGAGGAGATAAAAAGAAAAGACTTCCTCCGTGTCAGGTAAGCAGTCTCGAAGTGTACCCTCACCAACTTACCGGACTGAGTGAGTTCTGAACATCCCTCGCTGTCCTCTGTTCCTGCGTCCAAGTCTTCTTGGGCCTCTTTCTGGTGTCTGTCTTGACTTTTTAGTACGTTTTCTCAGTTCTTTCCCAGGCTTGCCTGAAAAACACAAAAGGATGGAACATACATAAGAGTAACAACAAATCCACATATTAGCTAGCAACGACATTACATTTTTGTTCAGAACTCACTCAGCCTGGTAAGTTTGACGGTAGACTGCGGATGTTCCCTTGCTTACGAAAGCAGCCGGTGTCTACCGTCACAGAATTACCAGGCTGTGTGAGTCCTGAACACCTGTCACTCGAGCTTTCGCTGTCAGGTTCATACTCACAGATGCAGCCGGTGTAACTCAGCTGGTGTTTTGTATCATATTTGTACAACAGCTGATGAAACTATGAATACATGTTATCAGTGTAACTTCCTGATAGTTGCTGATTGAAAATACAATCTACATAAGACATTCTAAATCAGCAGGTTTTGCATTGGTGGAGTTTTGGCTTGCTTGGTGACATCACCAGGTGGTCTAAGTTAATAGACCAATAACAAAGAGTTTGAAATCTCTCTGCCAATAACAGCTCATTTTGAGGCTACATTTCCCTCCCATTAGTGGATTGATCCATGTTTAACCATGTTTTGAGGCTATAGAGTGTTTGTTTACATGTACTTTGTTTACCCACATTGAAGTAAAACAAGCTTATATGCTGAGTTCTGATGGGGTACAACTGTTGAACTAAGCTCATGAGGCATTTATAAGTTATATTCTTCAAGAATCAATGGGTATATATATCATTCAATTGCAGGTTCAAAAATGGATTTTGCAACTTTAAAATGCAGGAAATTAGGGGGTGGTTGACGGTTGGCTACATACCTTGGCACGAGAGATTCCTGCTTTTAGATTACAATTTTAAAATAATGAATTGATAAATGTATAGTATGACAGATTACCTATGACAGCAACAACTGTCTCTCCAAATCAAACCTTCCCTTCTAGCACCGCACTGTCTCTGCCAGTCCTGCAGCAAATAAAACATGTTTTCACAAAAAATATATATATATAATTGGACCATCCGGATATCCATATTTGAATAGTGAAATATTCCAAATGCCTTTCCCTAGCTGCCATTTCAAAATACAATCACCTCTAAACAAAATGTCTCACATTGTGACTTGCGCAAATAACTCGGCATGCCACAGGAAAGCAACCGAGCTAGGACCACATTTGCATTACAATGTAGCTAGCTACCAGTAGCTAGTTTAACATTACTCCTATGGAGTTATTTAACATTATGCACAACACAACATTCTTCCATATGAGAACATCTAAGACATCATAGCAAAGATAAGCAATGCAATAATAATCCATTCCGAAATGTCTACTCCAGCTACCTTTAGCAGCTAGCTGGCTAATTAACCCATCAGTATAGCCAGGAAAAATGGCTCGCTAGCAAAATGCTACAACAGAGTTAATACTTTTCCATGCATCGACGAAATGTAGCCCGCTACAGCTACATTGGCCGAGTTATTGTTGAATAATAACGAAGCTATGTAAATTCATTTAAAATAATATCGCTAGTAACTTCAAAATACTTACAGCTGAAATACACTGCTGTTTTCTTTATGAGCATGGTGAACTGAGGAAGCCGCATCCACGTGTAGTGTTGTGGGGGAGGGGACAAGTTCCCCAAATAGACCCTGGCTTTGGATCAGGTTTGAATTCCCCCCGCTAATGGTCCTTGTTAGGTTTGGGGAGGGGAAGCTGATCCTAGATCTGTATCTAGGGGAAACTTCGCCCCAGCACATGCAAAGAAAGAGAGTTGGGGAGAAGGGGAGGAGAGAGAGCGTCGATCTCAGGATTGACAGATCATGTTCAAAATATACCAGTAAGAAATTGGTTTCAGAATATAATATATTACCTTTAGCAGTTCTAATGTCTTCATTTGCCCCATTTCATTAGTCTTGTTGATTGATTGCTGATATCTAGTTTCACAGAAAAGATGGTGTTGATGAAGAGCATCCATCCATGTATAGACATATAGTTCATACTGGTGGTCCTACCCATTACCCACTTCACTCCATTAACCCTAAACTTGCTGATCACATGGTGGTTTGTCTAAATGTATTTGACTTTAGGTTAGTTAAGGTTAAGAAGGTAAAGATTGTGTTTTGCTGTGTTGGGAGCACTAGTGGCAATGCTGCCTCACCCAGATCACACATTACCCTATATACACGTATATATTGTAGCCAGCTTAACTGAACACTTACCACCTTCTGATCTCTTGGTGTAATGAATAAGGTGTTGGCTTGCTAGTCCCAGTTGGAGCTACCCCCAAGTTTGTTACATTGGTATCAGAAGTGGGATAGTGCCTGTGAAGCCATCAAAGATGTGTGTACACATGAGAGACTTGCTATAAAGAAGTGTGGCGGCATGCTCTCCCCTCTCTCTGTAGCAACTTTAATCCAACACCGAGTGAACACATCGAGAGGTTTGGACATATTGGAGTAGCACTTAAGGTGTTGGCTTGACAGTTGATGGACCCAGGTCCAAAACCTGTTTTGGGGCGACCGCCTGAATTTACAAAAATATATTTGTTTGCCTACGGCAGTCCTTCTCAAATAGTGGGGCGCGCCCCCCTGGGGGGGCTCGGAGCGATGCCATGTTTTTTTTGCACCGAACAAGAGCACACAGTACAGAGCAGGAGATATGAAATGCAGATAACAAACCCTTAAGAGACACCATGGAAAAATATTTAACAGGGATGAAAAGAAAGGCGGAGAGAGACGGAGATAATGAGACAAATGTAAGTCTCCCGAAAGCTAAGACAATGTAGCGCTTGGCTTCACTGTGACTACGGTGGAAGACGAGGAAAGACCGGTATGTTTACTGTGTATAAAAATGTTGGCAGCGGACAGCATGAAGCCAAATAAATGAAGGCGTCACTTAAAGACATTACACCCCAATCAAGCCGCTTGAGTTTTTTCAGCAAAAACGTGCCGAATATTGCCAACAATCGTCCCGCTTTGTGAATGCTACTTCAGTAAACCAGCGAGCACTGTTAGCATAATATAAGGTGGCATACCAAATTGCTCAATGCAAAAAAAAAACACTCCATAGCAGAGGAGCTGATACTGCCTGCAGCATTAGTTAGACATGGTCTCTGTCATGCTGAATGACGCAAGTGCTGCAAAAATAAAAACTATCCCTCTGTCCAATGACACTGTCGCCAGACATATAAATGACATTGCTAACGATCTTAAAGAACAGCTGGTAGATAAACTCAAAGACAAACGTTTTGCCTTACAGTTCGATGAAGCAACTGACAGCAACAAAGACTGTTTGTTTATCGCTTATGTACGTTTTGACATGACAAACTCCCTGTGAGAGGATCTACTTTTTTGTAAATATGTCAGAGACAGAGCCACAGCTGAAGAGCTATTCAAAATGCTGGACTGCTTCCTGACTGAGAATTGGCTAAAGTGGGAGAACTGCATTGGTGTTTGCAGTGATGGTGCACAAACCATGGCAGGGATGAGAAAAGGACTTTGGGCACTCATCAAGAAGGCCTCACCTAATGCTGAGTGGACACACTGTGTTATACACAGAGAAGCACTGGCATCAAGGCACCTTTCCTCTGAATTAAGTGAGGTTATGACTGACATTGTAGGTGTAGTCAATTTTATAAAGACCAGACCACTAAAAACAAGAGTCTTCTCTGCTATCTGTGAGGAGATGGGACCTGAACATCAAGCTGTGCTGTTTCACAGTGAAGCAAGGTGGCTGTCACGAGGAAAAGTCTTGTCCCGAGTTTTTGAGCTCAGAGAGCAGATAAGAATGTTTTCGGAGCAGGAGCACAAGTATGACCTCGCAGAAAAATTTAGTGATGAGGACTTCCTGGAAAAACTGGCCTACCTGAGTGACATATTTGGAAAGCTAAATGAACTAAATCTACAGCTTCAAGGGAAAGATACACACCTCCCTCAGGTCACAGACAAGATCAGCTCTGTCACTCGAAAGCTTGCAATGGGGGGCAGGCGACTTGATGAAGGAAATACTGATTCATTCGAGAACCTGCATGAATTTGTTGACACTACTGACTATGATGCCACCTCAGTGATTCCATATATTAAGGAGCATATTTCATCACTGATGGGATTCTTTAAAAAGTACTTCCCTGAAAACAGTTCCCAATATGACTGGGTGAGAGATCCTTTCAATGCACCAGCTCCAACTGGTTTCAGCTCTGCAGAGGAGGACCAGTTCATTGATATGACATCTGACTCCACATTGAGACTGAGGTTCACATCACAGACACTGAGTGAATTCTGGCTGAGTGTAGAGAGGCAGTATCCACTCTTAGGGCAGAGGGCAATGGGCATTCTTCTTCCTTTTGCAACATCTTATCTTTGTGAGACTGGCTTCTCTGCTGTTGCTGCACTGAAGACCAAGTCCAGGTCCCAGCTAAACATTGAGCAGGAGCTGAGAGTTGCAGTATCATGCTTCAAACCCCGCTTCGAAAAGCTGTGCTCTGCAAAACGTGCTCATTGTAGCCATTAATCCTGACTTCCTCATTTTGATAAAACAAAATCTGCACAAATTGTTTTATTCATTTTTGTTTTATAGGCCAAAGTGTTTCATATATTGTGCTCCTGGGGTTAATGTTGCTGATACATTTTTAATAAATAATTATTATTATTTATTGATTATATTTTATTTTTCAGTATCAAATGGTGAAAAAATGTTTACAGTTTAAATAAGGATTTTTAAAAAATAAAAAAATTCAGGCAAATTGATGCACTTTAAGTCTTTTCTGTTACAGACTAAAAACAATGTTAATAAAGTTGAATTGGACAAATAATTTTTGTTTAATGAGTCAGACGAGAGGGATTTACTCCAGACACCTGAACAGGCCCTCATCCCCGTCATTTGTAGGAAAAAATATGTAGATTTCGCAGAAGGAGATCGGGGTGCCATGTGAGGATTTATCGACAAGTGGCTAATCTGCCTTGCCATCCGTACTGTTGGCCAACGTACAATAGCTGGAAAATAAATGGGACAAACTAAAAGCATGTATATCCTACCAACGGGACATTAAGAACTGTAATATCTTATGTTTCACAGAGTCGTGGCTGAACGACATCATAACATACAGCTGGCGGGTTTTACACTATCGGCAGGGTGGAAAAGCATCCTCTGGTAAGAAAAGGGGTGGCGGTCTATGTATATTTGTAAACAACAGCTGGTGCCCGATATCTAAGGAAGTCTCAAGGTTTTGCTCGCCTGAGCTAGAGAATCTCATGATAAGCTGCAGACCACACTATCTACCTAGAGAGTTTTCATCTGTATTTTAGGTAGCTGTCTACACATCAACACAGACCGATGCTGGCACTAAGATCGCACTCAATGAGCTGTATACCGCCATAAGCAAACAGGAAAACGCTCATCCAGAGGCGGCACTCCTAGTGGCCTGGGACATTAATGGAGTGAAACTTAAATCAGTTTGACCTCATTTCTACCAGCATGTTAAATGTCCATCCAGAGGGGGAAAAAACTTTAGAACAACTTTACACACAGAGATGCGTACAAAGCTCTCCCTCGCCCTCCATTTGGCAAATCTGACCATAATTTTAACCTCCTGATTCTTGCTTACAAGCAAAAATTAAAGCAGGAATAAAAAAGTGCTCAGATGAAGCAGATGCTAAACTACAGGACTGTTTTGCTTGCACAGACTGGAATATGTTCCTGGGATTCTTCCGATGGCACCACATTAGTCACCGGCCTCATCAATAAGTGCATCGATGACGTCGTCCCCACAATGACTGTACGTACATACCCCAACCAGAAGCCATGAATTACAGGCAATATCTGCACTGAGCTAAAGGGTAGAGCTGCCTCTTTCAAGGAGCGGGACTCTAACCCAGATATTGATATTCTAGTTTTGTCCCTTTAGGGCACCTGTAAACCCCCCTTGCTTACCTACGTTGAAATGCTTGGAATGTTCTCCCTGTGAAATGCATTAAACAATGCCCACGTTAATTTCTACTCCCGTCTCATGTCCTGTCCTTATATTAGTTGTATAAGTAATACAGTGTGCTATACAACAGGAAGCTTATAAGAAATCACACTATGCCCTCTGACGAACCATCAAACAGGCAAAATGTCAATACATGACTAAGATCGAATCGTACTACACCGGCTCTGACGCTCGTCAGATGTGGCAGGGCTTGCAAACTATTACAGACTACAAAGGGAAGCACAGCCGAGAGCTGCCCAGTGACACGAGCCTACCAGACGAGCTAAATAACTAATATGCTCGCTTTGAGGCAAGTAACAATGAAACATGCATGAGAGCATCAGCTGTTCCAGACGACTGTGTGATCACGCTCTCCGCAGCCGATGTAAAACCTTTAAACAGGTCAACATTCACAAGGCCGCAGGGCCAGAAGGATTACCAGGCCGTATACTCCGAGCATGCGCTGACCAACTGGCAAGTGTCTTCACTGACATTTTCAACCTCTCCCTGTCTGAGTCTGTACTACCAACATCTTTCAAGCAGACAAACATAGTCCCTGTGCCCAAGAACACTAAGGTAACCTGCCTAAATGACTACCAACCCGTAGCACTCACGTCTGTAGCCATGAAGTGCTTTGAAAGGCTGGTCATGGCTCACATCAACACCATTATCCCAGAAACCCTAGATCCAATCCAACAGATCCACAGATGATGCAATCTCTATTGCACTCCACACTGCCATTCACACATGGACAAAAGGAGCACCTATGTGAGAATGCTATTCATTGACTACATCTCAGCGTTTAACACCATAGTGCCCTCAAAGCTCATCACTAAGCTAAGGACCCTGGGACTAAACCCCTCCCTCTACAACTGGATCCTGGACTTCTTGACGGGCCGCCTCCAGGTGGTAAGGGTAGGTAACAACACATCCGCCACGCTGATCCTCAACACGGGGGCACCTCTAGGGTGCATGCTCAGTTCCGTCCTGTACTCCCTGTTTAATCATGACTGCATGGCAAGGCACGACTCCAACACCATCATTAAGTTTGCCGGTGACAACAGTGGTAGGCCTGATCACCGACAACGACGAGAAAGACTATAAGGAGGTCAGAGACATGACAATGTGGTGAAAGGACAACAACCTCTTCCTCAATGTGATCAAGACAAAGGAGATGATTGTGGAATACAGGAAAAGGAGGACTAACCACGCCCCTGTTCTCATCGACGGGGCTGTAGTGGAGCAGGTTGAGAGCTTCAAGTTCCTTGGTGTCCACATCGCCAAACTATCTTGGTCCAAACACACCAAGAGTCGTGAAGAGGGCACAACAAAGCCTATTTCCCCACAAGAGACTGAAAAGATTTGTCATGGGTCCTCAGATCCTCAAAAAATTATACAGCTGCACCATCGAGAGCATTCTGACTGGTTGAATCACTGCCTGGTATGGCAACTGGTCGGACTACAGAGGGTAGTGCGTACAGCCCAGTACATCACTGGAGCCAAGCTTTCTGCCATCCAGGACCTCTATACCAGGCGGTGTCAGAAGAAGGCCCTAAAAACTATCAAAGACTCCAGCCACCCTAGTCATAAAATGTTCTCTCTGCTACCATATGGCAAGCGGTACCGGAACGCCAAGTCTAGGTCCAAAAGACTTCTTAACAGCTTCTGCCCCCAAGCCATAAGACTCCTGAACAGCTAATCAAGTGGCTACCCCAGAGCGTTTTGCACCCCCCCCCCCACTGTTTTAAGCTGCTGCTACTCTCTGCATAGTGACTTTACCTC